>NC_034179.2:14072137-14302137 GCF_002021735.2 Oncorhynchus kisutch | reverse complement strand
TTTCTAATAGTAAGTCAATAGTGACTTCACAAAGTGATTTCACTGTCTTATTAACTTTCTAATGGTCGTTGTTGGTTACATTGTCAGATGTGGTTTGGTGTCTCATTCATTCCAATGGGCTCGCTGTCGTATATCTCTGCAGTAATATGAAAAATGGAAGCTGATACGGAACAATTAGCTAATGTAGAATAAAAATAACAGCGACGGAGGTCATACATTTGTAAAACTCTGTTATAATTCCCAGGTGATGCAGACTCAGTTTGCGCAGGACAACAACCCCGATGCACAGACCCTGCAGAAACTGGCAGACATGACTGGTCTAAGCAGGAGAGTCATACAGGTGACTGTCTGTTTACTCCGTCTCAAAGCAATGCTAGCGATTGCACTGTAAAGCAACTGTGAGTTGCTTTGGATAACAGCGTATGCTAGGTGGCATAGTTAGTGCATGAATAATGGTCCTAAAACATTGAGAATATAGCTGCAGACACATCACGGCTGGTAACATTGCATTTTCATAGGTTTGGTTTCAAAACTGCAGAGCAAGACACAAAAAGCATACCCCCCAGCACAGCGGACCCCCACAAGGCCACCCCCAGTCCCGGATGCACCCCTCGCTGCCTGACGACCTGCATTACTCCCCCTTTGGAAGTTCTGAGAGGGCGCGCATGGTGGCCCTGCACGGATACATCGACAGTGAGTGTTACATAGGTTAGTCTGTCTACTACATCATCACAAAGCCCTCGTCTTCCGGCTGTCTTTTCAGTCCTTTCATCCTTACGTCTCCTCTGTTAGAAAAGAAAACGGTCATGATGAAGACATAAAGAGAGATACAGAGGAGGGATCTGGACAGCCGAATAACCCTTTTGGACTATTGACAGTGTTTCGCTGTGTCAATAGTTCAAGTCCAAGTTTTCTGTTTATTTGCCATTTGTAATGAACACATTGGAAATCTCACTCGAGCGCTAACAATTATACAAATACTGTGCTTAAGTGTGTCCCTCTACTGCTCCTCCATCTTGATATTTTACGTATGTCCCTCTCTTCTTTTCCACCAGGCCACCCATTCTCTGTCCTAGCGACACAGAGCCTGAACCCCCATCAAGCAATGTCGCTGTCCCAGCTACCCCTCAGCCGCTAACTAACGGATGCTGCCGCCATCACCCCTGACCTCCCATCAGCAACCTCCGTTTGCCGACTCGACCCCAGAGGTCAAACATGAAGACTTACGGAGAGGTTCAAGATTCAAGATGCCTGAGAGACCGAGGCAGAGAGAGACCGAAGCAGAGAGACAGACAGACAGAGAGACACAGACAGAGAGAGAGAGAGAGAGAGAGAGAGAGAGAGAGAGAGAGAGAACTATTTTTCTATGAACAGGATCATGATTATATATTGCACCTATTGTTGTCATGGAGGACATGAGCCCTTCCTTTTCCTTACTGGGACTTATTCACTGTCAAGATACATTCAACTCGACTATGAGCTCTCTGTGCGTGCAGAAATGGACTGAAAGGTCTCTTCTCTCCATCCTCTGAAGGGAGTGATGGGACCAGACTAACAGGAATACACCCTCATGTGTGGTCAGATTTACTCACGAGGAGATGAAAACGGCAAGGGACACTGAGGTAAGAAACCTCCCCTTTCACTCTGTGATGATACCATGAAGGAATGCAAAATAACTGACCGTTTTAGGTGTGGAATCTGCTACGAACTAAAAACGAATACGAATTTTTAAATCACAGTTGTTAGTATTGATGTTGTATGAAATCATCAGGTAATCAGCTGTTCGTTAAAGGGAAATGTAAAAAATAATAATAAATGAAACTTCATATTCATCTTCTCCAGCACCATCCCAACATCAATATACAGTTGAAGTCTGAAGTTTACAAACTTAGGTTGGAGTCATTAAAACTTGTTTTTCAACCACTCCACAAATGTCTTGTTAACAAACTATATCCAACAATTGTTTAGACAGATTATTTCACTTATAACTCACTGTATCACAATTCCAGTGGGTCAGAAGTTTACATACACTAAGTTGACTGTGCCTTTAAACAGCTTGGAAAATTCCAGAAAATGTCATAGCTTTAGAAGCTTCTGTTAGGCTAATTTACATCATTTGATTCAATTGGAGGTGTACCTGTGGATGTATTTCAAGGCCTACCTTCAAACTCGGTGCCCCTTTGCTTGACATCATGGGAAAATCAAAAGAAATCAGCCAAGACCTCAGAAAATAATTGTAGACCTCCACAAGTCTGGTTCATCCTTGGGAGCAATTTCCAAATGCCTGAAGGTACCATGTTCATCTGTACAAACAATAGTACGCAATTATATGTTTGAAGGAAAAATGGGGAGGCTTGCAAGCCGAAGAACACCATCCCAACCGTGAAGCACGGGGGTGGCAGCATCAAGTTGTGGGGGTGCTTTGCTGCAGGAGGGATTGGTGCACTTCACAAAATAGATGGCATCACGAGGGAGGAAAATGATGTGGATATATTGAAGCAACATCTCAAGACATCAGTCAGGAAGTTAAAGCTTGGTCGCAAATGGGTCTTCCAAATGGGCAATGACCCCAGGCATACTTCCAAAGTTGTGATAAAATGACTTAAGGACAACAAAGTCAATGTATTAGAGTGGCCATCACAAAGCCCTGACCTCAATCCTATAGAACATTTGTGGGCAGAACTGAAAAAGCGTGTGTGAGCAAGGAGGCCTACAAGCCTGACTCGGTTACACCAGCTCTGTCAGGAGGAATGGGCCAAAATTCACCCAACTTATTGTGGCAAGCTTGTGGAAGGCTACCTGAAACGTTTGACCCAAGTTAAACAATTTAAAGGCAATGCTACCAAATACTAATTGAGTGTATGTAAACTTCTGACTCACTGGGAATGTGATGAAAGAAATAAAAGCTGAAAGAAATCATTCTCTCTACTATTATTCTGACATTTCACATTCTTAATATAAAGTGGTGATCCTAACTGACCTAAGACAGGGAATTTTGACTAGGATTAAATGTCATGAATTGTGAAAAACTGAGTTTAAATGTATTTGGCTAAGGTGTATGTAAACTTCCGACTTCAACTGTATGTGAAAATTGCGTGTTTCTATGTTTTGTAGTAAAAATTTGGAATGTAGAGGAATTGTTTCCAATGACATCATCAACCAATTAGTAGACGATTAGTGAGCAATGCCTACTCATAATTGGTTAAAATTACACGATGCACAGTGAAGATGTCATTGGTATCACTTATTTTCCTCTAGCTTTTTTATTTTACTACAAAACATAGAAATGTGCAATTTTATCATGTGCTGGAGATGATGGAATATACATTTTAAATATCCCTTTAATAAATTGTCATCAGCAGCCTTCTGTAAAGGATATGAGCCTCAGATGAGGATTGATTGTGTGCCTTATCTTCTACATGATGAGAAAACCGTCATTTGGTTGTTTTTGAATTATCAATCATTTTCAGGCAGCTGAGGTAAAACACTCAAATTCCAGAGAGAAAAAAAACACATTTATTAGGATTATTTTTTTCTTACACCTTTTTTTTGGAAAGGTGTAACTTTCAATCTGTACTGGTGAAAATATTGAAATATGATTGATTTGGTGTGATTTGAATTTCCAATGCTCTTGTGCAAAAACACATTACAATCTATTGTTATGGACATTTCAATAATTTGAAGCTCCAAATTGTAGTTGTCTAAAATCATGATTTACTACTGTAACACCCGTGTGAGACTTTTGAAATGGACATGGCTCTTTTTTAAATGTTGAACAATCACATTGTGTATGAGAGAGGTAGATCTGCAATGTATAAACAGATAAGTCTTCCCCCAGTGGTTATGGACTGAAAGACCGATACATGTCACATTACATGTTTGAACAGATGTTTTGTCAGCAATGTAGTGTTTATGTCTGTGCAGGATCCATGTCCGTCAGCTTTTATCTTCTAGTGGTCCAGCCTGTGTGCTTCACTTCTATGGGTTGAATTGGAGATGTGGTACAGTGACAGTTAGCGGACTGGGGATATGATATGTATATAGACGTCTGTGGCTGGCCAGCCTGACTGGCAGGGTAGAGGGAGGTTGTGTGAAACTGTAACGTTTGTGTCTTGGCTGTGGAGTGGAGTCAGTGAGGAATAGGATCCTGTGTTTACGAAGGGACTAAGGGAGACAAGACTTCAATGTTCTTGTATTTATTGAGACAATAGTCTGTAAGCACTTTTTTTCTCAGAAAATGTCAAAATAGTATTGTTTTATTAAAAATGAAACAAAGGTTTATTTGATTGACTGTGTTTTGTGTACTAAATGCAATAAAATTGACTTTAAAATGCGAAATTTGTATTCTTTTTTTAAAATAATTTCAGTTGGACCACAATAATTTGATGCAAGAAGCACTTTAACCTCCTTATCCCAAACAATCAATAAAGGACACACGCACGCACACGCAGAGGTGCCAATTTAAAAATAGATCTTGAAATAAAATCCGTGGTCAAGGTTAAGTGATCCTGCTGGATAACCGTGTCTGAACATGTTACGCTATATGCATCATTCATTGTAAATTTGTATAGGCCTCGGAGTTATTCTGGTGTGTTTGAATTTTCCTTAAACCTGGGTTTGCCTGGTTGTGTACGTGCGGGTGTGCCCGGCGCGGGGTAGGAAGCAATCACAGGCCGATGGCTGTGCTAGTGAGCGCTTCATGGGTCAGTGCGTGCAGTAATAACTCCTCTCCTCTCTTTCTCCACGGCTCTGCTGCTGATGCCTCCCGCGAGCCCAGCGGAGCGCCATCACAGACAGGAAGTCACTGTCAGGCTGCATCATGAGATTGATCCCCTACTCTGGGTTCTGTTTCAAAGGGCAGCTCTCGCTGAGGCAGACATAACGTCTCACTCAGAATATAAACTTGTCTGTCTGTACAAAAACACACACAAATGTAAAACCCTCAAAAGCGAACATGCATAAAACTACATAAATATGCCCCCCCCCCCTCCCAATAAACAGCATTATAGTAGAAAATACAATTATCGGAGCCAAAGCCTTATATTGAGAGTTCTTTGCATATTTCTATAGTTGAATGCATGCTCGATTTTGAGGGTTTTACATTGGTGTGTTTTTGTACAGACTGACAAGATATATCTCAATATAAGACTACAACTGGAACAAAGCCATATATTGCACGTATAACAGGAAGTCATCTCATGTTGATTTGCATCCATTAGGCTGCTACCTGCAGAGTCTTTCAGGACACTTGAGAGAACAATCTGACACTGATTACACAGGCAGCACCAAGCACCATGCAGAGAATTAAGGACAAACATTACACGTAAAACACATGGCTTTACAAGTTACAAATCCAAAAAAAAAAAAATCCTCATTCTGCATGAACATGTTTGAAGCATTAGCATCTTTTTCGATGTAGACTTTATCACATTTCAGTACAGGCTGGCTACATTACATGCGTTTCGCTGTGTTTTTGTGCATCTGAAATAAACCTACCGATGTTTTTATGCATCTGTTAAAATCATATATATTTATAACAACGAAAATGTGTAATATTCCATATCACAGGTATCCTATACAGTTAAACATTCCATAAATTAGCTGCCTTTAAATCAGCAGCTGCTCAGGCCCCTCAACTCAATGTCCAGTTCTGAAATTCAGCCTAGTTGTCAGGTGAATGTCCAACGATCTCATCCCAGCTCTTCCGACAAGTGGACACAATCCACTCTCGTTCATAGTCATCTGCAGGAAAATAAATAGATTTTCAGAATAATCAAGTAAGACCACGAAGGTCAGAATAAAGCAACAACCTTTTAAAACACGTTTTAAACACACAATTATTCTAACTGAAAGGGTATAAAGAAATAACTTATTCTAATAGTTCATTAAATAAAATTGTAATGTTAAAATGTGATCGAGGAAGACGAAAAAAGGACACTGGACTGGATGCATATAATTATATCAGAGCTTTTGAAATGGACACATTCAACTCAATAACGATTTACATCTCAGTGAAAAATCAGGGTAACAATTAGGAGAAAATAACTTCTTAGTGGTACTTCAACCACCAATAAATCACCCAAAAAATGAACGACAATTTTAACAAGGATGACTCGACTACCAAAACTGCGGATAATATAGTGTTTTTCATAGTTAAAACTGAAATTACTTGATAATTGCAGAGCAAGAGGTAGCATCTCTGCTGGGACTGAATCGGAGCGTCGCAGCTGCACACACTTGAGAGCTCATCTGGGGGAACAGTGTGCGCTGGGCCCATTGTTGGGCACAGGTCTGAAGCTCTAGCCTGATTGTTTGTAATTGCCTGCGATAGCCCCAGCCACTCCAATTCGCCTCTCTCGCCACTCTACCTGGCGCGCGCGTTCAGAAATAGAAATCACAGTTGCGAACGGGCCACGGTCTGCTCCATGCGAGAAACACCCTTTTTGTCGCGTTGTGTTGCCTCCCCCTTCTCAACAAACGGAGGTCAGCGTCAAGAAGGTCATTTCATCACTATTTTAAACCAATTAATACCACTGCACGGGTTTCTGCCTGTTGCGAGGTCTTATAGAACTGCAATTAGGCCTTCCGTTTCTCCGAGCGCGTATGGTAATGAGATAGAATTCACACATTTTCATATGCTGTAATTTGCCCTGGATTGTGATCGTTCACAGAGTGTTTAAAAGTCACTCCTACTTTAATACAATTCTATTTGAGGGCACAGGTGGCCACCATGGTTCGGAAGCAATCTGAAATAAAATGTAAATTGTGAACACTTAACATACACTTCATGTGTTGTTAAATTGTTACTGTGGACGTCTTATAGAAAGCCTTCTATAATGAGTTTTTAGGGGCGTTTAGGGACATTTATTTGGAATGTATTAATTATTGGAAAAAATAATTTAGCCTACACATTTTAGTAAAAAAAAAAAATCCTAAATCTGTTCCAAAAAATATTATCCACCAGATCCAAATAATTGTAGGATGCATGGTTGTATTGTTTGATTAATTTATCTACACATGACTGTCATGAAATACAATATGATAAAAGTACAACAACATAAATGATTGGGAACACTGTACACTAGCTGTAGGCTATATTGCCTGTTACATATAACTTGAATGCGCTTAACCAATCAGCATTCAGGATTAGACCCACCCTTTGTATAATGCATATCAATTAGCACATCATAAACATGACATTGTTGGTGAACCACTTTTCTCCTACTGACTATGCCCCCCCCCCCCCCCCCCCCCCCGGACATTTGCTGCTGGCCATTAACTGGATATCAACTAATTCCCCAAACTCTCTCACAAAAAAGCTCTGACTCACCCAGGAGCAGTGGTGTACATGGTGCGGTAGGGAAACGATAATGGCTCCTTGTTAAAACATGTTTATCTTAATCCTTAAAATACACTCAAAGGAAAAGTGTTTCCTGCCAACTAATGCAGAAGCAACACTTTAAAGTGTTAAATTAACTTAATGGCTGTCAGATCACCTTGACCAATAGACTTAACATTACTTAATGCTGCCAGTCGGTTACTTGGGCTAATACTGGAGTATGGTTGACATTGGAGTTGTCATGATTCTGGGGGAGTCTATTTGTTGAAATTTAAATAGTTATTGATTAATGTACTGCATTGTCGAGCAACCTAAGCATTTCGCTGTACGTGATGAATACATTTTGATTTGAATTTGATTTAGGATTATAGAGGAGATGGTTTCAGGAAAGAACATAATGCGATATTACAGTAAACATGAACACGATGACCTGAACCCAGTGATATTACAGTAAATATGAAGACACTGACCTGAACCCAGTGATATTACAGTAAACATGAACACGATGACCTGAACCCAGTGATATTACAGTAAATATGAAGACACTGACCTGAACCCAGTGATATTACAGTGAATATGAAGACACTGACCCGAACCCAGTGATATTACAGTAAATATGAAGACACTGACCTGAACCCAGTGATATTACAGTAAATATGAAGACACTGACCTGAACCCAGTGATATTACAGTAAATATGAAGACATTGACCTGAACCCAGTGATATTACAGTAAATATGAAGACATTGACCTGAACCCAGTGATATTACAGTGAATATGAAGACACTGACCTGAACCCAGTGATATTACAGTAAATATGAAGACATTGACCTGAACCCAGTGATATTACAGTAAATATGAAGACACTGACCTGAACCCAGTGATATTACAGTGAATATGAAGACACTGACCTGAACCCAGTGATATTACAGTGAATATGAAGACACTGACCTGTACCCAGTGATATTACAGTGAATATGAAGACACTGACCTGAACCCAGTGATATTACAGTGAATATGAAGACACTGACCTGAACCCAGTGATATTACAGTGAATATGAAGACACTGACCTGTACCCAGTGATATTACAGTGAATATGAAGACACTGACCTGAACCCAGTGATATTACAGTGAATATGAAGTAGCACTTTAAAGTATTTTTACTTAAGTACTTTACATTACAGATAGTTCGTTTTGTGCTGATAAGACTGCAGAGATGTAGTGTGTATCAGCTCAATCTGTTCCTGTATTCCACTATTGACTCTGTTCAGTTTGTAGTGTATATTGTGTGATGGATGATGCACTCTATGTATCTCTGGAATTAAAAAGCTGATCCATAAGAGCTCTTGTATAGCTGGAGAAATTCAAGCATGTCAGTTGATCAGGCAGCAGTGGGCTCCATGTGGCGTTGGTTGGCAGGAAGGTGGTGGAAGTAAAACACACCTTTCTTCCACCCGCGCCACGACTCCACTCCCCCGACTGGACCGACCTCAGAGGTCTAGTCCAGATGACCCGTTTCACCTCATCTTTCCTCAGCTGGGCTGCTGCTGTGAAGACTCAGAGATTCTTCCTCAGGGCTTCTTCCTTCCATCTGCTTTTGTGCTTCTTTTCATGTCTTGGCCCAAAGCCTGGGCACTTCCCTGACCCTTCCTGCCTGGCCCAGCATCGCTCTGGTCTGAGGGCCCTGCTCCGCTCCCCCTTCCCCCCGCACACATCCCTTCTTCTGTCCTCTTCCACAGCGGTGACTGCACTCTTTCCTCTCCTCTTCAAAACACATGGTCCCCACAGGGAGAGCAGTTCCTCTCAATGTCCAGTTAGTGCCGGGGCCCTCTGCTCTTCTCCTTCCTGGATGGAAGCCATTGGCATTAAATTCTGTCTTCACACCCATTTTGACAGACATACCTTCAACCTCTCAGAGATTATTAACACAGATCCAGAGGACACAGTGTTCCTCGTCACGTCATGTGACGAGGCCCAATGATTCTTCTTGTGCGTGCAGTTCCTCACACACACTGGCTGTCTATTGAAAGCTTATATGCATATTTCATTTTAAATTCTTCACTATATTAGTTCCTAGGTAAGGGCTAACAGAAATGGAGCATCAAGATCATGGATCTGAGGGGTATATTAAAGCATTAAATATACGGCCAACATGGTAAATATACCACGGTTAAGTGCTGTTATTAGGATTTCGACAAACCCCTGAGGTGCCTTATTGCTATTATAAACTGGTTACCAACATAATTAGAACAGTAAAAATACATGTTTTGTCATACCCATGGTATGCTTTCAGACAATCAGCACTCAGGGCTCGAACCACCCAGTTTATAATGGTGGTTTAGAATGGCTGACATTTCATCCCTGATAGTAGCTGTAATACCCAAGGCCGTCTATGGTATACTGCTAAATAAATCAAAGATTTCCTGTAGAACAATGCCCTACCAATACGCAGTACAAACAGAAGACACCAAATGAATCTGAATCCAATGATTGGAACAACTGTATTTTACAGCTCCTCCTCTTTTCTCCTTCAACACTACCTTCCTCCCCTCCGTTTCATTGGTCAATACCAGAACTGTTATGAAGGAAAAAATCTGAACATATTTCTTATTGCACATGTTCAGGACATCTGTTCAGGATATGCATCTCTTTGTCTGTTTTTTTCTGTCTGTTGTCTATATACATAAATGAGATTTGCATGCTCCGGATCAAGCAGTGATTAATATGAGGACACTCATCTGTATCATGTTGCCTATAGTTACTCTAGACAGGGTTTACCAAACTATAGTCTGGCTAGTACATCCTAAACCACTGCCTGCCTGTCATGGTCTGGCTGGGACCTCTAGTACATCCTAAACCACTGCCTGCCTGTCATGGTCTGGCTGGGACCACTAGTACATCCTAAACCACTGCCTGCCTGTCATGGTCTGGCTGGGACCTCTAGTACATCCTAAACCACTGCCTGCCTGTCATGGTCTGGCTGGGACCTCTAGTACATCCTAAACCACTGCCTGCCTGTCATGGTCTGGCTGGGACCTCTAGTACATCCTAAACCACTGCCTGCCTGTCATGGTCTGGCTGGGACCTCTAGTACATCCTAAACCACTGCCTGCCTGTCATGGTCTGGCTGGGACCTCTAGTACATCCTAAACCACTGCCTGCCTGTCATGGTCTGGCTGGGACCTCTAGTACATCCTAAACCACTGCCTGCCTGTCATGGTCTGGCTGGAACCACTAGTACATCCTAAACCACTGCCTGCCTGTCATGATCTGTCTAGGACCACTAGTACATCCTAAACCACTGCCTGTCTTGTCATGGTCTGGCTGGGACCTCTAGTAAATCTGGGACCAATAGTAAGTCCTAAACCACTAAGTCAGTCAGTGATCATCCACATACACACACCTGTGTTTGTGGCAGGCTGATCAAAGGCAGTCATAAATATACACTTTCATATCATATTTAGCATTTTATGTGTGTATTTGTCTAAGCCTATACACTCACTGTTTCCAAATAATGCCGGCTTAGCTGCAACCTATGGCAAGAGATAGAATATAGTGTGGCTATTATTTCACAAGACAGACGATGACATCACAGCTGTCTCCCATAGATACACACCCATCCACCCCATTCACAGAGAGACGATTAGATCCATAACCGTTCGTAATCCATGACATTGTCTGGTGATGCAAAAACAAAAATATCTATCTCAAAACCTGACAGACCTCGTTGCCTTCAAATCAAAGATCCCACATCGAGCACTCAATGGGTGGAAAAAATTTGTTTAAAATTTTCCCTTTGAAAACAAAAATAAAATGACTGCAGTGGAGAGGCATGCTTGGCTGAGAGGACTACAGATGATGAGTTATAGGGTAATAAGGCTCCCTCAGCAAAGTATCTGGCTGAAATAATCTTACCTTAGAGAATATGGGTAATCCGTTTATAGTATTTTATCAGTTTTTAATATCAAATGTTTCCCAGGTGGCCAGAGCTTACTGATGGGATAATAATTGCCCTGAACATTATAATAAAGCAGGGGTGCAACTTTCGCTGGGGACGAGGCACACCGTTGCCTCGTTTTGTACTACATTCTAAAATTGTATTTTTGTTCCCCCCAGTTTAATCATTGGAATGTGATACAAAACAAGGAAACTGTGTGCTTTAGGGCCATGTGGACGCTTCTGAGTGGTCGGGTAACCTCTTTGGGGTGTTTATCCAACTGGATTTAAAATGTATATATAAATAAATTAAGTTATGTCCCCCCCCACTTCTAAAACCAAAGTTGCACCCCTGTGATAAAGGAATGAGGCCCAAAAATATGATAAGTTAAGATAAAAGACAAAGTCAAACTCAGTACTGGAAAATTGGAGGTTACTGCGCATTCAAATGAGCCGGAGGTCAGAAATATATGTGATACAATACGCCTGGATGTTTTCACACTCAGTGTCAAAACCTTGAAGTGAGCTCCAACAGTCTCTGCTCACCTGCGTTCCTCAGGAATTGATGCTCATAGTCAGTGATAACCCTGGTGTTGGGGTCGTAGAAGCCGTCCCCACAGTCATAGCAGCCATCTGGGATGACACGCGGCGGGTCCAGGTCTGTCAGCTGAGACTCCCCTGCCAGGACAGATAGACAGAGAGTCAGTGACTGGTCAAGTCCTGAGACAAACAACAAAAAACAAGGTGACCGAATTTGACAAAACATACAGATTGTGGTAAAAACCATTGAGATAATATGTTCTATCCTATTGCTAAGGTTATTGAAACTGAATAGATTATTATCCTAAAACTTTACGATTTAGTCTGCTTGTAAAAAGGTAGATTTTCATAAAAAAAAGAAGTGCATGTTTTACCTGCAGGTTTGAGTCCATTGCACCTCTCAGTGTAGAACTGTCTGTCATAACCATCACAGAAGTCCCAGTCCTTCTCCTGGTACTCCAGCCCATCAGAGAAGGTATACTTTCCCTGTGGATGAAACACTGTAGTATCCTGCAACAAACTGTTGTTATTTAGTCATAAACTTGAAACTTGTATTTAATGGCAAATAAGGGATATTAGGGGGGAAAAAAACAGACAAACCTTTCACCACTTCAATTCTGTTTGGATTGGGGAATTACATTTCACCACAACAGAGGCCTAAGTATGTCAATATGGTTGAATAGTCTTTAATCGTGCATCCTTTGTTGAGAGATTTATGTTCCATATCCTGTGGAGATTTTACCATGAAACAAAGAGAAGTCTGAGCTGGATGGGAGTGAGGTGTGTTTGGTCATGGGCTTGCTAAACCTAGATCATGTCTAATGGACCGCAGTAATCATGATAATAATCGAACTGGTTACTATTATGGCTAAGATACGCATGAATGAACGGTCGACCAAAAAGGAATGTCTTTCCTGTGTGGAACATGCAGAGAGCACATGTTGGAGGAGAGGTATGGAAACGGAATAACTGCGACAATGAATGTGAATGATTGCTAAAGGGGACCAGATGTAATGGCCACTATAACCAATGCGAAACACACACACACACACACACACACACACACACACACACACACACACACACACACACACACACACACACAGGCATGAAGGTGCACACACACACACAATCACAGAAAGTATGCTCCACACCTGTTTGGATATCCCTTTCTCCCAAGTTCCTTCATATTTGCTTCCATTTGGAAAATAGAGAACACCTTTTCCATGGAACATGCCATCCTTCATATCCCCAACATATCTTGTCTCTGTGGGGAATTTATACTCTCCTTCTCCCTCCATCCTGAGGAACAGAGCAAAGGACATAGCTAATTCACCAATGGTGAGATGATAAGAACATTGGACTTCAACTTGTGCCAGAACTGGTGCAAGCTAGCTAGCTACCCACTACTGCTAAGGTAAGCTAGCTAACGTTATGTCACATTACACTTTGACACATAGAAGTTTTGCAAACTGGCCTATGGCAATTTTTTAAAATTAATTTACCTGCCATTCTTGAAGGCTCCAGTGTAACTGCTACCTGTGAACTCCATATTTGCTATGAAGTTACAATGAAAAACAGAGGTTAGCTTAGCTGACAGCTGTCTGGTTTCTGCAGCAAGCAGGTTGTGTGACGACGTCGCCATGGAAACGGGAAGCTCGTGCCGTGTCTCTTTTTTTCAAATTTCACCGCATGAAGTGTATTATGATAAAAGAAGCCTAGCATGTTGTCTCTTGTCTTAGAAAATAATAAGTATTGTAAACACAATACTTGAATCCAATGTTTCCTCTAAACTGCCGGGGCCTGCGCAGCTCCCCATGGACTGCAGCGCAGAAGAAAAACCAGCACAGAGAAGTTTTCCCCATTAGTTAACACTATCAAGTCAACGTTTCCCTTTAATGTGGGAATGGTGATCGAATCAACGCAATATTAGACACTTTCAACGCAACATACCCGAAAGAAAACGAGCTATGCAAGACTTAGTATACTATGCAAGACGTAGTATGCAAAACTAACTATATGCAAATAGACCATTGCCATATATGGATTTGTGCCGTTCACATGGAACTGGACTGTTTTACAGCATGAGTGTCAGGATTATAATGGCTTGTTTTGAAATCAAAGCAAGAGCTGCATGTAGCCAGGTGTGTATATTTGTTCATATTCTTTGCTAGTTAGTGAGTTATTAGTCCAGTTAAAACTCATTTGTAGTCAGCAATGTGGGAGTGATTGCTTCCTACAAGAGCACAAACCTTGTACATTTCTAGCCATATTTGAAAAGTGAGTCCATTAAGGAGCTTTTTTCTTTGTCTTAAAGGGGCATTGTTGTATTTTGAGAAAGGCTTGAATAAGCTAAGTAGCCAATAGGCCAATAGCATAATTTGTCTGGTTCTCTGTAATAATGGTATGGGAACAATAATGAATTTAATTTTGTAAAGTGATTTCTTGCGTCAAATAACACAACAACATTTTCAGTCACCTTGTCTGAAGGACAAGTGCATTAACAGGTTAATGTCAAGCCCTGCATGTTTTTTCAAAGGCCTACATTGAACACCACACATTGGCTGCTACCGTAGGCTGAATGATAGAACCGCTATTTTTATATTAAAATGTAATGTAAAGCATTTTCTCCATTGTTTTTTATAGTAGGCCACTCTGGTAGACTTACCTACATTATGATCAAATAGCCACAGTAGCCTAATTGGCCACAGTTAAAACAATACATTAAAGTGGGTACAACCTCAGTGTTCACAGTAAATGTGCCGGAAGTTGCATAGAAATTTCACAAGGTTCAAGTTTGCGCTCAGCAGACCTGAAATGTGCTCAGTGCTTGAGACAATACAAATATTGGTGTACCACACGCCCACACAACGTAGGGGGATCTAGGGGTCTGCCTCCCATCAAGTTGTTGTTGTAAATGAATCATTTTGAAAGAAACCCTCCCGTGTCCTTCATAAAACTTTTAGAATTTCCACCTGTAGCAAGCCAAGTGTTTATGTTGTCCAATTGACATGGGTAGGTAGGTCAGACCATATCATTTTTGGTTAGGGTTAGGCTTAGCTAAAATGCTGTACTCCATCTAGCTTCAACTAAAAGCCATCAGTTCCCAGAAACCATCATTGTCACCACACCGGGCCTCCAGCCATACCAATTCAGGCTCGGGCCCTACCTTTTGGGGTGGGTCAACATTCTAACAGCCTAATAATAAATACATTTAATATATGCTATCTCAAAAAGTATTTGGTTGTGTTTATGAAGGTCTTAACATTAATACGAAAGAAAATGTATTTCAAAGAACACAATAGGATTGTTTATATATAGTATATATACAGTGTACTATCTATAGTTATATACAGTATTTAGCTGGAATTTATACACTTTCAAATTATACTTACTTTGTTATTGAGTGGCTGACGCATTAAATCTGTTCGGTTTTTTTTTAGGTTGGGAGGGGCACAAACTCCGATCTTGCAGGGGGTCCACAGAAACTGCAGTACACCACTGAATACAAATTGCTGTATTTCATGCAAAATCGAGCTGAAATGGCTCATGTTTTCTTTGTTTCTTTTAAAACAGTGAGGATTTCTACAATCTTGTATGAAATGAAGTCATCTAATAAAACAAATGATAAGAGGTTTCTGTTTTGAAACCCGTCCACCATTGTAAAATGAACACATCTCAATGCAGGGGTGTCCAACTCATTTCATGGAGGGCCTAGTGTCTGCTAGTTTTTGTTTTTTCCTTTCAATTAAGACCTAGACAACCAGGTGAGGGGAGTTCCTTACTAATTAGTGACATTAATTCATCAATCAAGTACAAGGGAGGAGAGAAATCCTGAAGACACCCGTGAAATGAGTTTGACAAATGTGCCTTAATGCATACTTTTACATGATATTATGTGAACTTAACACACACAAAATCTTATATATGTATGATGTTTTTCCTTAAAGTATAATTACTAATGTTACTGCCCCCTCTACAACAAATACTGTACATACTTAATTAAATACATGTAATTTAAACAATTTATTTGAATATTGTAGAATTTCATTCATTCCTATGGAGGACTGCTCCTAGTGGTCAGAAAGGATAAACGTTTTTCCACCATACATTGTTCCCATAGGGGATTTTAGGAACTCTTAAAATAAGGGCTGTGTTTCGTGTAGGCTTACACTGGCATGACGTTTCGATAACTGTGTAAATCTCTCTCAGACAAGGTGACTTTCATCAATATATTTGCCTGTATTTACCCCCCCCAAAAATTAAATGCTAGTTAACTGCTAATGTGGCTATCATACACAACTACAAATGCCATGATGCTCTGGATGAGACTGCCGAATCGAGGCAAAGGTAAGAATCTCTGGATTAACTATCTAATGTTAACTAAATTTAGTATTCATAAATTGGCTAAATTTACTTAAATTGACAATTCTGTGAACTGTCTTGGGCAAGTTTTAAATTGACACAATACCTGTTAGCAAATGAGTCAGATAAAGATGAGGTGCAGGAGTTTGCAGTGATTTGTAGTCTTGCATGTCTACTTTTATGCTAACTAGCATTTTCAAATCTGAGCATAAATTGAACAAAATACACACTGCACAAAAAAATAAAGGGAACACTAAAATAACACATCCTAGATCTGAATGAATGAAATATTCGTATCAAATACTTTTTCTTTACATAGTTGAATGTGCTGACAACAAAATCATAAAAAAATTATCAATGGAAATCAAATTTATCAACCCATGGAGGTCTGGATTTGGAGTCACACTCAAAATTAAAGTGGAAAACCACACTACAGGCTGATCCAACTTTGATGTAATGTCCTTAAAACAAGTCAAAATGAGGCTCAGTAGTGTGTGTGGCCTCCACCTGCCTGTATGACCTCCCTACAATGCCTGGGCATGCTCCTGATGAGGTGGCGGATGGTCTCCTGAGGGATCTCCTCCCAGACCTGGACTAAAGCATCCGCCAACTCCTGGACAAACTGTGGTGCAACGTGGCGTTGGTGGATGGAGCAAGACATGATGTCCCAGATGTGCTCAATTGGATTCAGGTCTGGGGAACGGGCGGGCCAGTCCATAGCATCAATGCCTTCCTCTTGCAGGAACTGTTGACACACTCCAGCCACATGAGGTCTAGCATTGTCTTGCATTAGGAGGAACCCAGGGCCAACCACACCAGCATATGGTCTCACAAGGGGTCTGAGGATCTCATCTCGGTACCTAATGGCAGTCAGGCTACCTCTGGCGAGCACATGGAGGGCTGTGCGGCCCCCCAACGAAATGCCACCCCACACCATGCTGGAGGATGTTGCAGGCAGCAGAACGTTCTCCACAGCGTCTCCAGACTGTCACGTCTGTCACATGTGCTCAGTGTGAACCTGCTTTCATCTGTGAAGAGCACAGTGGCGAATTTGCCAATCTTGGTGTTCTCTGGCAAATGCCAAACGTCCTGCACGGTGTTGGGCTGTAAGCACAACCCCCACCTGTGGACTTCGGGCCCTCATACCACCCTCATGGAGTCTGTTTCTGACCGTTTGAGCAGACACATGCACATTTGTGGCCTGCTGGAGGTCATTTTGCAGGGCTCTGGCAGTGCTCCTCCTTGCACAAAGGCGGAGGTAAAGGTCCTGCTGCTGGGTTGTTGCCCTCCTACGGCCTCCTCCACATCTCCTGATGTGCTGGCCTGTCTCCTGGTAGCGCCTCCATTCTCTGGACACTACGCTGAGAGACACAGCAAACCTTCTTGACACATCTCGCATTGATGTGCCATCCTGGATGAGCTGCACTACCTGAGCCACTTGTGTGGGTTGTAGACTCCGTCTCATGCTACCACTAGGGTGAAAGCACCGCCAGCATTCAAAAGTGACCAAAACATCAGCCAGGAAGCATAGGAACTGAGAAGTGGTCTGTGGTCCCCACCTGCAGAACCACTCCTTTATTGGGGGTGTCTTGCTAAATGCCTATAATTTCCACCTGTTATCTATTCCATTTGCACAACAGCATGTGAAATTTATTGTCAATCAGTGTTGCTTCCTAAGTGGACAGTTTGATTTCACAGAAGTGTGATTGACTTGGGAGTTACATTGTGTTGTTTAAGTGGTCCCTTTATTTTTTTGAGCAGTGCATATTGATAAAAATCACCTTGTCATAGAGATTTACATGGTTATCAAAACATAACAAAAAGGTTTTGGTATAAAACCTAGCGGTTTCAATCGTTTTTTCACCATTCATTTTTTTTTGTTATGGGTATTATGACACGTACACACACTGTGGGGCTCTATATGGCAGCTGGTAGCTTGAAAGCCTCTCATTAGCCAACACACAGCATCGAAAAGCAGGGTTTATATAAACTCAGCAAAAAAAAGAATATGGAACATTTCTGGGATCTTTTATTTCAGCTCATGAAACGTGACACGGAATACTTTACATGTTGCATTTATGTTTGTTCAGTGTGTGTATATATATATATATATATATATATATATATATATATTTATTTATTTTTTATGTTTCACACATTTCTGGAATTTATACAATTGTAGAAGCTAAAAAATATATTAAAAAATCCCAAAGCGTTTGCATTTATGAATATACAATTTGGCCAAGATAATAAATTACATTTTATTTTTATGGAATTACTGCGTTCATGTTAGCGCCAGCCTGGGCTGGGTTGCATTGCCTGCTGGGTAGGCTCCCTGTGCAAGGTTACTAGCAGCTAAAAACTCTCTTCCTTCAAATCGAAACGGTCTGCTAGTTCTGAATTAAACTGCCTTTGTCATCAACATGCTAGGCTAGCTAATGCTAAAGCAGCCCATTGGATTCAATGAAAATGCGATATATAGCGTTGGGGAGTAGCTGCCGGAGGTGTTGTGGAATCCAATAGGCTGCATTAGCATTCACTAGCATAGCATGCTGATGAAAAATGCAGTTTAATTCAAAACTAGCAGCATTTCAATCTTCTCGATTTCGTTGCTTGTTGTAAATGAGAACTTGTTCTCAACTAGCTTACCTGGTTAAATAAAGGTGAAATTAAAAATAAATAAATAATGGAATAATTAGGAGTACAGAAAAACCTTCCATCCCCGAATTGAGGTATGTTATCAAGCCATATCCCTTGTCTGTCATCACAGTGAAAACATAGTGGCATAGGACCGTTTCAATTTGAAGGAAAACTGAACTTCAAGTTGAGTTTTGGCTAACGAGCAGCCAGATAAGCTTGGATCCATTGGTCCCAAGTGTCTCTCTCTGAGATTGTCATGTAGTCAAATCCCTGGTAGGTACGCAAGGACCTCACCCCGCCAGCTTCAGTAAGCAGCGGAATCCCCAGATAAAACAGGTTAGGCTAAACCGTGTTTCGGTTGTCCCTTTCTGTTGTGTACGGAGACAAAGCACCATCCTACCCAGTGCCCTGCATTATTCCCGCCCAGAGCGTTTCCGACCTCACCATTACCAGTCCGGACCCGAATCAAGTCTATGGCATTCTGCCATGGGAAATCCTGATATTCCCTCAAGGCCCTATTGAGAGAAGTAATCACTGTCAGCATCCTAAACTCTGTTTGATCAAACATAATCCTCAACTTGATTGAGACTTCAATTGAGCACATCAACCACCCGAGCCACTGCCTGTTCACATCGCTACCATCCAGAAGGCAAGGTCAGTACAGATGCATCAAAGTTGGGACCGAAAGACTGAAAAATGCCATCAGACAGCCAAACAGCAATCACACACTCAGCGAGGCTGCAGCCTACATTGAGACCCAATCACTGGCTACTTTAATAAATGGATCACTAGTCACTTTATGCCACTCTAAATAATGTCACTTTAATTATGTTTACATATCTTACATTACTCATATCACATGTATATACTGTATTTTATACCATCTTGCCTATGTCGCTCGGCCATCGCTCATCCATATACTTACATGTACATATTCTCATTCACTCCTTTAGATGTGTGTATTAGGTAGTTGTTGGGGAATTGTTAGATTACTTGTTAGATATTACTGCACTGTCAGAACTAGAAGCACAAGCATTTCGCTACACTCATTAACATCTGCTGACCATGTGTATGTGACAAATAAAATGTGATTTGACTTGACAGACAGTCGCACCTAAATAGTACAGTTGGTGGAAATCCTGCCAGTCTGTTGGCCTGTCCAAACTCGTGCCAGGAAGTACCACACCTTGAGTACATTGTCTCTGGTAAAGTCTATCTCCTGGCTTGCTTGATGCAGGATCCTCCTGTCCTGAGTTAATTAAGCAGGAGTGATAGATCCTCCAGACGTCAGGATTGTGATAGCCAACACCATCAGATTGAGGATTGCTTAACCTGTTCAAGGCGACAAAACTAAATGGATTAACGCCACTGGGGTGTTCTATCTCCAATGAAGAAGGAAACCAATCGTAAAACAAGTTAACTCGGCGTTTAAATCCGTGCAAACCACAGTATCTTTGGTGTTATTCTTTCGGTTTCTACACGTCACTGAAATGCGTTTCAAACCTGTGGACATGCGCAATGCACTCACTGACCTTCCTTATGCAGCCTCGTCCAGTAGCTAGACGAGGACCTTGAGTGTGTATGACATTGTTCTTTCATTTTGATTAATCTGACAGAAACCGGACCATGCCGGGTTCGGTGGAGGTTCCCACTTTTAATGACTTGAATGTTGAGGAGGTAAGAACGAGGCGTAATGTTGAGAAACAATCTGGTTAGCAATGCTAGCAAAGTTAGCTAAATCAGCAATCCAACTGGAGCTAGCATAGCAGGCTATTGTTAGCTAGCAAGCTTGTTAAATACTGGCTTTCCAACAAGGTTACTAGCTTTCGTTTTCTAGGTGTCGTGTTGATTGCAAAGTATTGCATCGATTGTGATACCGTCAGCTAACGTTACTTGCTGTGATCTGGAAGTGAAAGATTAATGCTAGCAAACGTTAGTTAGGTACTATAACTTAGCTAGCGTTTAATTTATTTACAGCAGTCCCTGTTTGGGACAGCTACAGCTGTTACTATAATAACATGTTGTGATACCGTACAATGCAAGATACCTAGCAAGCTTGCTAACTCTTATCATGGAAGGGATTTTATGTGTTCTGGCTAGCTAGCTACTTGGTTTAATTTAATTTCCCTCCCTTAAGTTGTCTCACATCAAAATGTATTTTTGGCTAGTTGTCAATCGGTTATGATATTTAGCCTGTCCTTGAGTGCATTTACAGGGCAACTTCAGTTGGCCTACAACAAGAATACAGTTGATCTTTGGGGCGCATCTAAAGACATCGATATAATGTCGTGATTTGTATTCTGAGCAATACGTTTTGAACGGAATAAAATGAGACCTGTAAGAAATAGGAGCTCGTGCCTCTCTGATTGCCATGATCAAAAACACTGATGTACTTTAATTGATCTCCCCACTCCAAATACTAGTACGCCAGATTTATGCTCTCAAAAAGTAGTTTTTTTTCAAAGATGGTATATCTGACAATGTTCACCTTTGGCTTTTGTCATTATATTCGGCTGTTTAGGGTTTGAAATTGAAGTAAGCTATACACTTGTCTATATACAGTATGTGTGTCCGTGTTGAGTAGAGTCTCATTCTGCCCTCGCCCCTGTGTAGATCAGTGTGTCATCTGCGGTGCTGAAGGGAGCTGCCCACCACTATGGCTCACAGTGTGACAAGGCCAACAAGGAGTTCATGCTCTGTCGCTGGGAGGAGAAGGACCCTAGGAAGTGTCTGAACGAAGGGAGGAAAGTCAACGAGTGTGCACTTAACTTCTTCAGGTAGGTAATCATAGTGTTGACTGACTATTAAACACCCACATGAAAAATGTTGGTCTGTTTCACATGAGCCACTTTAATGCTGTTTTAGCATGATTAAGGACCAGTAATAGTTGTGATGACATGACATAAGAGCCTGCATGTGTTTTTGCAACAGAAATTGAAAAGATGTGAACCCTTGCCAGGACTCTGCTGTATGTTTACTGTATCCACATCCAGCAGCTTTTGCTGAACTTCGCTGTCTGCCGTTTTAGATTCATGGTTCTGTCAACAGTTTTCAGCCGAATAAAGCCTCAACCTGGGTGTTTTCATATGGCCATTACAACAGGGTGAATAGATTTCAACTTAAAGCGTACAATTTCCATTTCACTTCTGTTCTTCAACTGACCAATAAGAGTCAAGAGAGTGGTAGGCTAACTATATGCTAACTGTCAATCAGACATGGTATATACAGGTAACTGACAAAATAAAGGAAACCCCAACCTAGTGTCCTAATATGGCGTTGGGCCACAACGAGCCAGAACAGCTTTAATGGAACTCTTGGCAAGGGATTCTTGCACAAGAAATTCCATCATTTGGTGTTTCGTTGATGGTGGTGGAAAAAGTTCTCATGCACCGCTTCTGAATCTTCCATAAGTATTCAATTCGGTTGATATCTAGTGACTGAGATGGCCACGGCTTATGGTTTTCATGGGTTGTCTCACCGTGGGGGTTGACTGGCGGCTTTGTTTACAGAAGGCCGCTGTGCACTAATAACACCTATTAATGCCGGACACACAGGCACATACCTCTGCAGTGACTGGTATCTGTCTGTGAATTGGGCTGGGTTTGACATGCAGGCTTGCTCTGTGTAAGGTCCACAAATAAAACCCCATTTCCAAAGCAGGAACACATAAACAGTTCTGCTCCCAGATGTAAACAGGCTGAGTGGTAAAAGATGGCATTATTGTAATGGTACAAGGTTTTGTCAAACTTGTAATTACAACTGGTTGTTTATTCTTTTGGAGGTCCTACACCTACCTTGAAGTGGTACCTTGCCCACATTTAAAAAGGTCAATTAACATAGGGCTAGCTAGATAGTAAAAACAATTTTTTATCCAGGATCATAATAGTATGTAGTATGTACTCAAGTGTTAATTTGAGCATAAGAAAGCCAACTCTTGTCCAGCATGTAGGGAAAGTGATACGTTTAGAACTCAATTCAGTTGCCTGTGTGAGATGGGGGACATTTGTCAACAGCCTATGCTCCTTAAAAGAACCGAGGGCTTAAATAAGTAAATAGATGCCTGGGGAAGGGATTCTGTCTGAATTGTCACCTGAGTGGCGCAGCGGTCTAAGACGCAGCGTCTGTGCTAGAGGTGTCACTACAGACTCTGGTTCGATTCCAGGCTCTATAACAACCGGCCGTGATTGGGAGTCCCATAGGACTATTTACACCTTTATAACCCTAACCCTTTATAATATAAAAATACATCAGGAGTCACTAAACAAACAAAGGCCTTATGCTTGTTAACATTGTAGTGAAGAGTACACTACAGGGTCAGAGTAATATGGTGATTTCTCTGTAGGGACAATCGAGTTTCATTGAGAACCTTTGAGGCCAGTTCCAATACTCATTAGACAGTTTCTTTGTCAGACAGTGTGTGGATATCAACAGCCTTCTCTCTATACGACTCTGAGGCTTTGTCCCAAATGGCACTCCAGGGATCTGGTCAAAAGTAGTGCCAAGTAGGTGAGGGTTTGGCCGGGGTAGGCAGTCATCGTAAAATAAGAATTTGTTCTTAGTTAAATTAAACAACAACGGTGTGCTAAACATTAAGGAAACATCTGATTCCTCCAGGCAGATAAAGGGGAGCTGTGCTGAGTCCTTCACAGAGTACTGGACCTGCCTGGACTACTCCAACCTGGCAGAGCTGCGTCAGTGCCGCCAACAGCAGCAGGCCTTTGACAGTTGTGTGCAGGACAAGCTGGGCTGGGAGAGACCCAACCTGGGAGAACTGTCCAAGGTGAGGCCCTTTAAACTATTACCAGAAGGAGAAGTCGGCTCATTTAGTAGACGCAGAGCGACTTAACGGTAGTTAAGCGGTGGTCCTGAGCTGGGTGATGTGCAGTGGGATGGAGGGGATGAAGGGGAAGGGGTCTGAGAGGTGATGGAGTGGCACAAGGCAGGGCCTGTCTGCGTGTGGTGGGCAGAGGAGTTGAAGGTGGAGTCCACACATTTTTCATACGTGTTTTTCTTTTACTGGTCCCTCGTGAGAATTGAACCCACAACCCTGGCGTTTTAAGCTCCATGCTCTACCAACTGAGCCACACGGGACCTCTCTGCTGCTCCCAGACATCATCTTTCAATAAAGCTTTGGGTGATTCAATTCAAAGATCACGTTTGGGAACAACAAAACAATGATTGAACATTCTCTATGTAATGGACCTTCATTTTGTCCAACTCCTGTTATTATGGATGTTTAAAACCCTCTCCCATTCTCTTACCTATACTACCAGCGGGTTGGTACTCTCCATTTGCCTCTTTCCTCCATCAGCGGTGCAAATGCTAGGTAAACAGTACTCCCTCACATTTGAAAACAGCTCTAAGCCTGTTGACACAGATCTTCATTGAACCAATATGCTTTCTCTTTTACCAGCAAAACATTCACTTGTGTTCTTAGTACAGGCCTACAAACCAGTCTGCCTGCTCCCTGTCTCCTCTCCTCTTTGCTGTGGATTTATTTAACGTTTCGGCTCCTGTGTTTCTCTTCAGGTGACAAAGGTGGACACCTCTCGTCCCCTTCCTGAGAATGCTTACCACTCGAGACCCCGGCCAGAGCCCAACCCTGTGATCGAGGGCCAGCTGCAGCCAGCCAAGCACGGCAGCAGACTCTTCTTTTGGAGCTGGTAAAGGGTAATCTTCCCAGCCTCCGCACCAATCCTCACCTTAACCATTAGTGAGAGAGGGGGGGGGGGGTGCAAAACTAGGGGCAACTTCACCCTACACCGGAAGGCAGTCCTCCAGAGCCTATCCCATCATGCCTGCTCTCTTGTCCAGTACAGCCACCATCATCAGACCTGGTTGGACAGGAAGGGACGTCTGCGTGCACCAGCCATCGTCACATCTCCTCCTATGTTGTAGAAATTATAATGAATGAACAAAAACTACTTGTGTTTATTGTTGTGAAATAAATACTAAATGTTGAAGTTGTTTTAGAAATCTCCTGTCTGGTAGTTAGAATGTTACACGTCGGTTTTAAAGGGAATGTTCAGCTGAAATGTCTTGTATTTTTGCATTTGGTTCAAAAGACTCAATGAAATGTATTTTCTACAAACTGTAGGAGATCATTGATTTAAGTTATGATGTTGCAGACAGGAACAGTGTCTGTCTCACCCCCTTTGAAATCCTGCAGTGTAGTCATCATCAACTGTATTGTTGGGTTCAGGGTCAGTACCCATGAGCACCGTCCAGTTTCCTCCTGTTCTCCCTGCTCACTTCCTCCCTGAGACCCGGAGGATGGTCCTGGGAAGACAGACCGGGTCAGTTCAAAGACGGTCTGCTTCCCAAATTGCACCCTATTTCTTATATAGTGCACTACTTTTGACCAGATCCCTGGAGTGCCATTTGGGACAAAGCCTCAGAGTCGTATAGAGAGAAGGCTGTTGATATCCACACACTGTGTGACAAAGAAACTGTCTAATGAGTATTGGAACTGGCCTCAAAGGTTAATGAAACTTGATTGTCCCTACAGAGAAATCACCATATTACTCTGACCCTGTAGTGTACTCTTCACTAAAATGTTAACAAGCATAAGGCCTTTGTTTGTTTAGTGACTCCTGATGTATTTTTACATTATAAAGGGTTAGGGTTATAAAGGTGTAAATCTGAAACAAATCAAATTGTATTTGTCACATCCGCCAAATACAACAGGTAGACCTTACAGTGAAATGCTTACTTACAAGACCTTAACCAACAGGTGTAGACCTTACAGTGAAATGCTTACTTACAAGACCTTAACCAACAGGTGTAGACCTTACAGTGAAATGCTTACTTACAAGACCTTAACCAACAGGTGTAGACCTTACAGTGAAATGCTTACTTACAAGACCTTAACCAACAGGTAGACCTTACAGTGAAATGCTTACTTACAAGACCTTAACCAACAGGTGTAGACCTTACAGTGAAATGCTTACTTACAAGACCTAACCAACAGGTGTAGACCTTACAGTGAAATGCTTACTTACAAGACCTTAACCAACAGGTGTAGACCTTACAGTGAAATGCTTACTTACAAGACCTTAACCAACAGGTGTAGACCTTACAGTGAAATGCTTACTTACAAGACCTTAACCAACAGGTGTAGACCTTACAGTGAAATGCTTACTTACAAGCCCTTAACCAACAGGTGTAGACCTTACAGTGAAATGCTTACTTACAAGACCTTAACCAACAGGTAGACCTTACAGTGAAATGCTTACTTACAAGACCTTAACCAACAGGTGTAGACCTTACAGTGAAATGCTTACTTACAAGCCCTTAACCAACAGGTGTAGACCTTACAGTGAAATGCTTACTTACAAGACCTTAACCAACAGGTGTAGACCTTACAGTGAAATGCTTACTTACAAGACCTTAACCAACAGGTAGACCTTACAGTGAAATGCTTACTTACAAGACCTTAACCAACAATGCAGTTTTAAGAAAAAGTGTTAAGTAAAAAATAAAAAACAATTCCAAACAGGAATGGGGTCTGAGGTCTGTCAGTGCAGTGTATAGTCTGTGCAGTGTATAGTCTGATGTCAGTGCAGTGTATAATCTGAGGTCTGTCAGTGCAGTGTATAGTCTGATGTCAGTGCAGTGTATAGTCTGAGGTCTGATGTCAGTACAGTGTATAGTCAGTGCAGTGTATAGTCTGTGCAGTGTATAGTCTGATGTCAGTGCAGTGTATAATCTGAGGTCTGATGTCAGTGCAGTGTATAGTCAGTGCAGTGTATAGTCTGTGCAGTGTATAGTCTGATGTCAGTGCAGTGTATAATCTGAGGTCTGATGTCAGTGCAGTGTATAGTCTGAGGTCTGATGTCAGTACAGTGTATAGTCAGTGCAGTGTATAGTCTGATGTCAGTGCAGTGTATAATCTGAGGTCTGATGTCAGTGCAGTGTATAGTCTGAGGTCTGTCAGTGCAGTGTATAGTCAGTGCAGTGTATAGTCTGTGCAGTGTATAGTCTGATGTCAGTGCAGTGTATAATCTGAGGTCTGATGTCAGTGCAGTGTATAGTCTGATGTCAGTGCAGTGTATAATCTGAGGTCAGTGCAGTGTATAGTCTGAGGTCTGTCAGTGCAGTGTATAGTCTGTGCAGTGTATAGTCTGAGGTCTGATGTCAGTGCAGTGTATAGTCTGAGGTCTGTTAGTGCAGTGTATAGTCTGAGGTCTGATGTCAGTATAGTCTGATGTCAGTGCAGTGTATAGTCTGAGGTCTGTCAGTGCAGTGTATAGTCTGATGTCAGTGCAGTGTATAATCTGAGGTCTGATGTCAGTGCAGTGTATAATCTTGAGGTCAGATTTCAGTGCAGTGTATAATCTTAGGTCTGTCAGTGCAGTGTATTGTCAGAGGTCCTTGGCAGGGGGAGAAGCAGGGCTGCCTGTTGCTGCCAGGAATACAGGATCTGCATCCCAAATAGCAACCTATTTCCTCGGTAGTGCACTACTGTTTCTTTTGTATTTGATCATCAGTCTTAAGTAGTGAGGACATCCAGTCACTGGACATTCTGGACATTTTTCTCACAGCCTCTTCATCCTCTAGAAAACAGCCTCGCTGTCCTCTAAAAAATAGCCTCTCTGTCCTCTATAAAAACAGCCCCTGTCCTCTATAAAACAGCCTCTGTCCTCTATAAAACAGCCTCTGTCCTCTATAAAACAGCCTCTGTCCTCTATAAAATAGCCTCTCTGTCTTCTATAAAATAGCCTCTCTGTCCTCTATAAAAACAGCCTCTGTCCTCTATAAAATAGCCTCTCTGTCCTCTATAAAACAGCCTCTGTCCTCTATAAAACAGCCTCTGTCCTCTATAAAAACAGCCTCTCTGTCCTCTATAAAAACAGCCTCTGTCCTCTATAAAATAGCCTCTGTCCTCTATAAAATAGCCTCTGTCCTCTATAAAATAGCCTCTCTGTCCTCTATAAAAACAGCCTCTGTCCTCTATAAAACAGCCTCCCCGTCCTCTATAAAACAGCCTCTGTCCTCTATAAAACAGCCTCTTCATCCTCTAGAAAATAGCCTCTCTGTCCTCTAGAAAATAGCCTCTCTGTCCTCTATAAAACAGCCTCTGTCCTTTATAAAATAGCCTCTCTGTCCTCTATAAAAACAGCCTCTGTCCTCTATAAAACAGCCTCTGTCCTCTATAAAATAGCCTCTCTGTCCTCTATAAAACAGCCTCCCCGTCCTCTATAAAACAGCCTCTGTCCTCTATAAAACAGCCTCTTCATCCTCTAGAAAATAGCCTCTCTGTCCTCTATAAAACAGCCTTTGTCCTCTAGAAAATAGCCTCTTAATCTTCTATACAACAGCCTCTTCTTCCTCTATAAAACAGCCTCTTCATCCTCTATAAAACAGCCTCTTTGTCCTCTACAAAACAGCCTCTCTGTCCTCTATAAAACAGCCTCTTTGTCCTCTACAAAACAGCCTCTCTGTCCTCTATAAAACAGCCTCTGTCCTCTATAAAACAGCCTCTCTGTCCTCTATAAAACAGCCTCTGTCCTCTATAAAACAGCCTCTCTGTCCTCTATAAAACAGCCTCTGTCCTCTATAAAACAGCCTCTCTGTCCTCTATAAAACAGCCTCTGTCCTCTATAAAACAGCCTCTGTCCTCTATAAAACAGTCTCTCTGTCCTCTAAAACCAAATCACAGATGAGATTGATCCCATTGAATTTAGAAGGCTACATTCCTATCCTTTCCTAATAAGAGAAACTCAATTGTCAGAGGGCTGATTGTCTTCTGTAGAAATCCCCTGAAGATCCCCTGAGATGTGGTCTCTGGTCTGTACCGGTGGCTCGTGCAGGAAGTGTCTGACAGCGGTGGTCCTGAGCTGGGTGATGTGCAGTGGGATGGAGGGGATGAAGGGGAAGGGGACTGAGAGGTGATGGAGTGGCACAAGGCAGGGCCTGCCTGCGTGTGGTGGGCAGAGGAGTTGAGGGTGGAGTCCAGTGTCTCTAGTAGAGGGGGGTGGGTCTAGTGGCTCGTGGCAGGCCCAGCTCAGAGCCCCTCAGGAAAGGGGGAGGCCACCAACAGTTGAATTTGACCTGCTGCAGGAAGCCTACTCTGGCAGAGGAAAGAAATGCAACACAGGATCTTCTTGAAGCAACAGCCCACTCGGGACAGTAAACCGCAGTGCTAAAACACAAACTAATTAACCTTCCCCAACTGTCAATATTCCCACTGTTCAGCCCACCACTTTGACAGAATCAAATTAAATATTTGAAGTGGCGGTGGCTCGTGGGTACAAACAGTCAGTTGCTGCCCAAATGTTTTAATCTCACAGTCATCAGGTCCTCTTGTGTTGGAGAATAGGGATGGAATTCTATGATGTGTCAAAGGAAGTATTTCCATAAGCACTGTGTCTTTTCCCTATTTAGTGTTTGGTATAGCTGAATATCCTTCATTGTTAGTTGTAGTAATGCTCCCTCAAAATCCTTCTTTAGTCAAGGCAATCACCTAGATTTTTCGGCAGTTCTTGATTGCTTTTGCTATGAGAGTTTTGAATCAATCAAAATGCAAATGAGTTTGTCTTAGAAATCTGTCTTGTCTCGCAAATATGCCAAAAAAGTATCAATGCCATTATGAACCTCGTCAAGCAGACCTATTTGATTTGTTTATCCTCTAGTCCTCTGTAGAGCGCTCTGTTCCGTACTGTTCCGTACTGTTCCGTACACTTCGGCTTTAATGTTTCTTCTCAACATGTACTTGCCTGCTTTGAACTCCCATGCAGGTTGTACTTAATAGCCAGTCGGACTCTGCCACTCATGGGAATTGTCATTTTGTAGAGTACAAAGAGATCTGGGACTGGAAGTCACTCCCCAGATCCCCACCAGTCTAGTCTAAATAATCCCTGGACTAGTCTTCTCTCTCTCGCTTGTTAAACCCAGACCTGGGCTCAAATAATATTTGAAATCATTTCATATACCTACACTGTGCTTGATTAAGCTTGTCTGTTGTAATGAAGGCAATAGAAAAGTTCCAAAAGGGCAAATCCTGCCAATCAGGTACTCCAGTAAGGCTAAAGCCAAACTCTCCGTATTTTAAATAGTATTTGAACCCAGGTCTAGTTTAGCCAACAGAGAGAGAGTTGCATTGCTCCCCGAATGTCTTTCAGCTGAAGTTGGAAAAATCCTGGCACATTTCTGGAATAACGCAAAACATGTTCCATAACATGAACATGATTAGCAGAGGAAGAATTCTTGCATTTTAATGGGATTACTGTCATGTGTTTGACATGAGGGACCTATTCTACAAACCCCACACAACCACCACAACCTCTGGTGTCCTGCCTGAGCAATTACAGAAATCAGGGCACTAAGGAACAGTTTAGGCCAACATAGAAAGCTGTTTCTTTCCCCAGTTTCCCTCCCACCTTCTCTAATGTCTACCCAGAGGCCTCTTGGAATGAATTCATTTGGCAAGTTAATGCTTTTCAGCCAGATATCAACATTTCAAAGTATTGTCATTTCAGGGTCCTTTTAAAGGTGGCTGAATATGCAGATTCATATTGTGTGTCTAAATGCTGCATAAATTAAATAATTACTCAGAAAATTAATATTCTAATGTTATCACAAAGGAGGATACCTAGTCAGTCACACAACTGAATTCCTTCAACTGAAATGTGTTTTCCACATTTAACCCAACCCCTCTGAATCAGAGAGGTGAGGGGGGTTGCCTTAATCGACATCCATGGCGCCCAGACAGCAGTTGTTTTTGGGGGTTAACTGCCTTGATCAAGGGCAGAACGGCAGATTTTTCCACCTTGATGGCTCAGGGGTCAAATCAGCAACCTTTTGGTTACTGGCCCACTGCTCTTAATCACTAGGCTACCTGCCCCCCTTTAAAGAGGGAATCATAGAGGTTGACATAACCTTTTTAAAGTGACAGATTCATTGTTTGCGTTCCAGTGGCTTTACACTTCAAATACGCCTTTTCAAATGCCTATGAATGGTTTGGTTAAGCTAACATTTAATAACGGTGTGTGTGTGTTTCAGTGAGCGAGGTGTTAGCAGGGCAAAGACAAGACAGCGCATGTGAGCTCTCTCTCACCCCACAGCTCTCTGATGACACAGCCAGATGACTCTCTGATGACGCAGCCAGGTGACTCTGATGACGCAGCCAGGTGACTCTGTGATGACGCAGCCAGGTGACTCTCTGATGACGCAGCCAGGTGACTCTCTGATGACGCAGCCAGGTGACTCTCTGATGATGCAGCCAGGTGACTCTCTGATGACGCAGCCAGGTGACTGATGACGCAGCCAGGTGACTCTCTGATGACGCAGACAGGTGACTCTCTGATGACGCAGCCAGGAGACTCTCTGATGGCGCGGCCAGGTGACTCTCTGATGACCCGGCCAGGTGACTCTCTGATGACCCGGCCAGGTGACTCTCTGATGACGCAGCCAGGTGACTCTCTGATGACGCAGCCAGGTGACTCTCTGATGACGCAGCCAGGAGACTCTCTGATGACGCAGCCAGGTGACTCTCTGATGACGCAGCCAGGTGACTCTCTGATGATGCAGCCAGGTGACCCTCGGTAGATCTACTGTATGTGCAAATGGGAATCCCCAAAAATGATCACTTTCAACTTGTTCAGTTTCTATATGTGTTCCCTGGTCTGATATCTGTCCAGGAACATTTGTTCATTTTTATTTAAAAAATACATTGTTTATATTATTTCAATTTGTCACCTTGAATAGTGCTGTGCTAGTAAGGTAAATATATCTGTAAAGAGTTTACACCTGTCTTCTTCAGGAACAATAGAATGTGCTTTTTAATCTGTGTTAACAGCCTAATGTGAAGACTGTGTGTTGACATGATATGTTTAAAGGACTCCTATTTCTCCCCAGAATGTTGTCTCTGCTTAACACTCCATGAGTTGTGGGCTGTGTCTTAAATGACACCCTATTCCCTATGTAGTGCACTATATATAGGGAATAGGGTGCCATTTAGGACTCAGAGTGGTCTTGTTAAACTCTTTTTTATCCCCTGGGTATTGTTATACACTGGCAGGAGGATTTGTATTTTTTTGTCCATGTCAAGGATGGACTAATATTAGGTCTAGAATTACAGTACTAACAGATGAGTACTTGGGGGTTAGGTTCAAAACACAGCATACAAAATGGTTGTGTCTGTTGTTTGACTACTATTTGAGTCAGTGAGGGGAAGAACCATCTGTTGAATGATGGATGGATGCGTGTGTGTGTTACGTAGATGAGTACATGCATGTATGTCTGTGTATGCCTGCCCACACATGACTGTGTGTGTGTGGGCACCGTGGAGTGGTGCTGCGGATCCTTCTGGGCTGGCTCTGGCCTGTGTTTGTGTTGGCTCCATCCCAGGCCTTCATTACTCCTCCTGAGATACAGCCCTGGGTTCACTCCCAAAAGGCACCCTTTTCCCTATAGGGCCCTGGTCAAAAGTAGTGCACTATGTAGGGAATAAGGTTCCATTTGGAACGTAACCCTGGCCTCAGGACTATTTACAGCTTCTCTGTTCCACCGTGGCGTGCAAGATAAAAATCCTCTCCTCTCCTCTCCGCGCAGAAGAGCTGGAAAGATGGAGACATCCCCCCCTCCTCGTTTTCTCTCAGTGGGGAGAGTTAGAATTCCAAAAAGTTATTTCTCTCCCCGGTCTTCTCAGCCAAGCCGAGGGTCAAGAGAGAGTGTAGAAACATGTCCATCTTCCACTTACTCTCTCCCTCATCCACTCCTCTCCCTCATCCACTCTTCTCCCTCATCCACTCTTCTCCCTCATCCACTCTTCTCCCTCTCCCTCATCCACTCCTCTCCCTCATCCACTCCTCTCCCTCATCCACTCTTCTCCCTCATCCACTCCTCTCTCTCATCCACTCCTCTCCCTCATCCACTCTTCTCCCTCATCCACTCTTCTCCCTCATCCACTCCTCTCTCTCATCCACTCCTCTCCCTCATCCACTCTTCTCCCTCATCCACTCCTCTCTCATCCACTCTTCTCCCTCATCCACTCCTCTCCCCCATCCACTCTTCTCCCCCATCCACTCTTCTCCCCCATCCACTCTTCTCCCTCATCCATTCCTCCCCCTCTTCTCTCCTCCCTTTCTCGCTACGGCTTCTCTCTATTCTCTTACCTCCTCCAATCTTAGGATGTCCTTTCTTCATTTTCATGTCTACTAGTCAATGCAAACCTTCTTAAGTCGTTGTTAAAGCCACTTTGCTGTTGTCTATCCTTATTAACTAGTTCCCACACACACGTAGAATCAAAGCTCAGTGAGAGAACTTTAGTTGGCAGCGCTACATGTTTGCTATATGTTTGCGTAGTTGCCCAATATCCAATACCCATTCATTTTGGCCAATGTCATTTTACTGCAGTTGTGTGTGGTTTCCAGGAGGTATATGGAGGCATTCCTTTTTACTGCTCTCATCTAAACAGATTTAGTTGAAAGGGACGCGTTACGACGCAGCGCAGCTCAGCTCCTCCGGTGGTTCCTATCTGACTGCTAGCTCAGCCTGCTAGGGTTTCCTACACATGTCAAGGTGGGTTAGTCTTTCCCCCCGTCTCCGCTTGCTGAGGCCTTGGTGGGCTATCAGTCACACCGCCGGCCGTGCCTAGGTCACCTCCCTCCCCTAAACCCTCCCTCCCCTAACCCTGGCTCCCCTAACCCTCCCTCGCCTAACTCTCCCTCCCCTAACCCTGGCTCCCCTAACCCTCCCTCCCCTAACCCCCCTAACCCTCCCTCCCCTAACCCTGGCTCCCCTAACCCTCCCTCGCCTAACTCTCCCTCCCCTAACCCTGGCTCTCCTAACCCTGGCTCCCCTAACCCTCCCTCCCCTAACCCTGGCTCCCCTAACCCTCCCTCCCCTAACCCTGGCTCCACTAACCCTCCCTCCTCTAACCCTGGCTCCCCTAACCCTCCCTCCCCTAACCCTGGCTCCCCTAACCCTACCTCCCCTAACCCTCCCTCCCCTAACCCTGGCTCCCCTAACCCTCCCTCCCTCCCCTAACCCTGGCTCCCCTAACCCTACCTCCCCTAACCCTCCCTCCCCTAACCCTGGCTCCCCTAACCCTCCCTCCCTCCCCTAACCCTGGCTCCCCTAACCCTACCTCCCCTAACCCTACCTCCCCTAACCCTCCCTCCTCTAACCATCCCTCCCCTAACCCTGGCTCCCTTAACCCTCCCTCCCCTAACCCTCCCTCCCCTAACCCTGGCTCCTCTAACCCTCCCTCCTCTAATGCTCCCTCCTCTAACCCTGGCTCCCCTAACCCTCCCTCCCCTAACCCTCACTCCCCTAACCCTGGCTCCTCTAACCCTCCCTCCCCTAACCCTCCCTCCCCTAACCCTGGCTCCCCTAACCCTGGCTCCTCTAACCCTCCCTTCCCTAACCCTGGCTCATCTAACCCTCCCTCCTCTAACCCTGGCTCCTCTAACCCTCCCTCCTCTAACCCTCCCTTCCCTAACCCTGGCTCCCCTAACCCTGGCTCCTCTAACCCTCCCTTCCCTAACCCTGGCTCATCTAACCCTCCCTTCCCTAACCCTGGCTCATCTAACCCTCCCTCCTCTAACCCTGGCTCCTCTAACCCTCCCTCCTCTAACCCTCCCTTCCCTAACCCTGGCTCCCCCCTAACCCTGGCTCCCCTAACCCTGGCTCCTCTAACCCTCCCTTCCCTAACCCTGGCTCATCTAACCCTCCCTCCCCTAACCCTGGCTCCCCTAACCCTCCCTCCCCTAACCCTGGCTCCTCTAACCCTCCCTCCTCTAACCCTCCCTCCCCTAACCCTGGCTCCTCTAACCCTCCCTCCCCTAACCCTCCCTCCTCTAACCCTGGCTCACCTAACTCTCCCTCCCCTAACCCTCCTTCAACTAACCCTCCCTCCTCTAACCCTGGCTCCCCTAACCCTCCCTCCCTCCCCTAACCCTCCCTCCCTCCCCTAACCCTCCCTCCCCTAACCCTGGCTCCCCTAACGCTCCCTCCCCTAACCCTGCCTCCCCTAACCCTCCTTCCCGTAACCCTGGCTCCCGTAACCCTCCCTCCCCTAAGTCTCCCTCCCCTAACCCTCCCTCCCCTAACCCTCCCTCCCCTAACCCTCCCTCCCCTAACCCTGGCTTCCCTAATCCTCCCTCCCCTAACCCTGGCTCCCCTAACCCTTTCTCTCAACTGTCACCTTTCATCCTCTTCCCTATGACCTGTGTCTAAACACAAGGCAATGGACTTCCTCCTAATACTGGTCAGTTGCCCCCCCCCCCCCCCCACGCCAGGGCACATCTAACGTGTTCCGGATACAAGATTGTGTCCAGAATCTGTCTCTTTTAGGGTTCCTTTCCCTCAGCTCCCCCTTAACTATCAAGCCACAAGTTCAACAAGTTGAGATGGAGATATTTATTCAGGTAACCACAGCAGGATAGTGTGGGACGTTAGAAATCCTGTTTACTGAATGGGCCCATCGGGCTGCAGCTGCTCTTGCCTGTTGGTGGAATTAACACACACCATCAGGCTGATATAGAAGGAAGTCCAGCACTCCTCAGACACGCACGTACATACGTTTGGCAGGGATGCAAAAGGATTTTGCCCCTCTGAAACATTATTGTCCGTAGTGGAAATGCCTTCACACACCCAGGTCCTTTCTGCTACATTCTCTCCACTATGACATCACTTGTTATCCAGGAAGTTTGTAGAATAGAATGTCTGGACTGGTTCCAGGTCATTCTGATAGTTGGAGTGTGTCGATGATTTTACAGCATGCACTTCTATTAGCCTCTGGGGAATAGTGCAGGTGTCATTCCAGATTCCAATATGGCAACCAAGGAACATGATGTTACATCTCCATGTTATAGCAGTCCATCGCTATTCCACAGGAACACCTTGATGCTCTTTCATCAGGGCTGGAACCAACCGTTAAGAAATAGCACCACATGTCTGAGCAGGTTATACAGTGCCTTTGGAAAGTATTCAAACGCCTTGACTTTTTCCACATTTTGTTATGTTACAGCCTTATTCTAAAATTGATTACAAAGTTTTTTTCCTTCATCAATCTACACACAATACCCACAATGACAAGGCAAAAACAGGTTTTTAGAAATGTGTTAAACATAAAAACTGAAATTTCACATGTTTGTGTCACGATCGTCATAATGATCGGACCAAGGTTCAGCGTGGTATATGTACATTCTTCTTTTAATAAAGAAAGAACACTGAACAAACTAACAAAACGTGAAACTAATACGAAGAGTGCAGACAGGCAACTAAACATAGAATAAGAACCCACAAACACAAAAGGGAAATGGCCACCTAAATATAATCCCCAATCAGAGACAACGATAAACAGCTGCCTCTGATTGGGAACCATATCAGGCCACCATAGATACCTAGACCTACAAAAACCCTAGACATACAAAAACCCTAGACAATACAAAAACTAGCATACCCACCCTTGTTACACCCTGACCTAACCAAAATATTTAAAAAACAGAGATATTAAAGGTCAGAGTGTGACAGTTTGTTAATTTGACCTTTATTTAACTAGGCAAGTTAATTAAGAACAAATTGTTACATACAATGATGGCCAAACCTGGACGACGCTGGGCCAATTGTGTGCCGCCCAATGGGACTCCCAATCACGGCCGGATGTGATACAGCCTGGAATTGAACCTGGGACTGTAGTGACGCCCCTTAGACCACTGCGCCACTCAGGAGTATTCAGACCCTTTACTCAGTACTTTGTTGAAGCACCTTTGGCAGCGATTACAGCATTGAGTCTTCTTGGGTATGATGCTACAAGCTTGGCACACCTGTATTTGGGGAGTTTCCCCCATTCTTCTCTGCAGATCCTCTCAAGCTCTGTCAGGTTGGATGGGGAGCATCATTGCACAGCTATTTTCAGGTATCTCCAGAGATGTTCGATAGGGTTCAAGTCCGGGTTCTGGCTGGGCCACTCAAGGACATTCAGAGACTTGTCCCGAAGCCACTCCTGCGTTGTCTTGGCTGTGTGCTTAGGGTTGTTGTCCTGTTGGAAGGTGAACCTTCGCCCCAGTCTGAGATCCTGAGCACTCTGGAGCAAGTTTTCATCAAGGATCTCTTTGTACTTTGCTCCGTTCATCTTTGCCTCGATCCTGACTAGTCTCCTAGTCCCTGCCGCTGAAAAACATCCCCACAGCATGATTCTGTCACCACCATGCTTCACTGTTAGGGATGGTGCCAGGTTTCCTTCAGACGTAACGCTTGGTGAAGCTTGGCATTCAGGCCAAAGAGTTCAATCTTGGTTTCATCAGACCAGAGAAACTTGTTTCTCATGGTCTGAGAATCTTTAGATGCCTTTTGGCAAACTCCAATCGGTTGTCATGTGCCTTTTACTGAGGAGTGGCTTCCGTCTGGCCACTCTACCATAAAGGCCTGATTGGTGGAGTGCTGGAGAGATGGGAGAACCATCCAGAAGGACAACCATCTCCACAGAGGAACTCTAGAACTCTGTCAGAGTGACCATCGGGTTCTTGGTAACCTCCCTGACCAAGGCCCTTCTACCCCAATTGCTCAGTTTGGCCGGGTACCCAGCTCTAGGAAGAGTCTTGGTGGTTCCAAACATTTTCCATTTAAGAATGATGGATGCCACTGTGTTCGTGGGGACTTTCAATGCTGCAGATATTTTTTGGTACTCTTCCCCAGATCTGTGCCTCGACACAATCCTGTCTCTGAGTTCTACGGACAATTCCTTTGATCTTATGGCTTGGTTTTTGCTCTGTCAACTGTGAGACCTTATATAGACAGGTGTGTGCCCTTCCAAATCATGTGCAATCAATTGAATTTACCACAGGTGGACTCTAATCAGGTTGTAGAAACATCTCAAGGATGATCAATGGAAACAGGATGCACCTGAGCTCAATTTCCAGTCTCATAGCAAAGGTCTGAAAACGTATGTAAATAAGGTATTTACATTTTTTTCTTCTAAAAACCTGTTTTCGCAATGTCATTATGGGGTATAAAGTATGTAGATTGCTGAGGATTTATTTGTTTTTTAATCATTTTTAGAATTAGGCTGTAACGTAACAAAATGTGGAAAAATCAATGGGTCTCAATACTTTCCGAAGGCACTGTATACTTTCACCATGACCAGAGTTTTCATACCACTCTGTGTCTGAGAACTATTACAGAGAGGGACCTTGTTGAAAACAGAGTCACACCTTGTCATGGTATTTCCTCTGTCAGGCTAGTCTGTGCTGTGTTGTTGTTCAGGTACTCGGTGAGAGAGAGACAGTCCAGGCCAGGGCACCAGTCCACAGCCATCTACAGCTTCAACCTGCCCACAGTATGTTCCAAACGGCACCCTATTCTCCATATAGTGCACTACTTTTGACCAGAGGCCTGTCGTCTCTGGTCAAAAGTAGTGCACTAAATAGGGAATAGTGTGCCATTTAGGATGTATCCACAGACAAATAATCCCAGCACTTCCACGTTTGCCTTGCCTGTTATTGTCCCACGTGGAGCCTGTACACAACCCAATTACAACACCACTGCTTAATTGTGATCTGCCAGTCAGTTTGTGAGTCAAAACTAAAATAACTTTTTGCAAAGAATAATAAACAGGACAGGGATTTTTCGTGGGAGGAAACCTTTAGTTTACTGTATGACATGTTTCTTAATAGTGCTAAAGTGTTCTGTGTTCTTTAGATAAACAGTTGGGAGTTTTGCATTCTGGGGCATGGAAGAATGCAGAGTTTCTCTGCCCCTTACACACACATGTCTGCAATTTGGCCGCCTTGTGTATTTTGGATGTAAAAAAAACCTGCAGCATTTCAAAGTAAACGAAAGAAGGAAAGTCTTATCCGCCTGGCAGCTGTGTTCAGCACCAAATTGCTTTCAGCTGATGCACTGCAGCTCAAACCTGCTTGGATAATGTCAAGTGATGCATTGCAATACTGAGAAAACAACACAGACAAAAAAAAGAATGAGAAAAGAAACGGTGGAAAGTTCCTATGTTTGTCTGGGCAAACCTCTCTACTCACCACCCAAAACCTCCCTACTCACCACCCAAAACCTCCCTACTCACCACCCAAAACCTCCCTACTCACCACCCAAAACCTCCCTACTCACCACCCAAAACCTCTCTACTCACCACCCAAAACCTCTCTACTCACCACCCAAAACTCCCTACTCACCACCCAAAACCTCTCTACTCACCACCAAAACCTCCCTACTCACCACCCAAAACCTCCCTACTCACCACCCAAAACCTCCCTACTCACCACCCAAAACCTCTCTACTCACCACCCAAAACCTCTCTACCCACCACCCAAAACCTCTCTACTCACCACCCAAAACCTCTCTACTCACCACCCAAAACCTCCCTACTCACCACCCAAAACCTCTCTACTCACCACCCAAAACCTCCCTACTCACCACCCAAAACCTCCCTACTCACCACCCAAAACCTCCCTACTCACCACCCAAACCTCGCTACTCACCACCCAAAACCTCACTACTCACCACCCAAAACCTCCCTACTCACCACCCAAAACCTCCCTACTCACCACCCAAAACCTCCCTACTCACCACCCAAAACCTCCCTACTCACCACCCAAAACCTCCCTACTCACCACCCAAAACCTCCCTACTCACCACCCAAAACCTCTCTACTCACCACCCAAAACCTCCCTACTCACCACCCAAAACCTCTCTACTCACCACCCAAAACCTCTCTACTCACCACCCAAAACCTCACTACTCACCACCCAAAACCTCCCTACCCACCACCCAAAACCTCCCTACTCACCACCAAAAAACCTACCTACTCACCACCCAAAACCTCTCTACTCACCACCCAAAACCTCTCTACCCACCACCCAAAACCTCCCTACTCACCACCCAAAACCTCCCTACTCACCACCAAAAACCTCCCTACTCACTACTCACCACCCAAAACCTCTCTACTCACCACCCAAAAGCTCCCTACTCACCACCCAAAACCTCCCTACTCACCACCCAAAACCTCTCTACTCACCACCCAAAACCTCCCTACTCACCACCCAAAACCTCTCTACTCACCACCCAAACCTCCCTACTCACCACCCAAAACCTCCCTACTCACCACCCAAAACCTCCCTACTCACCACCCAAAACATCTCTACTCACCACCCAAAACATCTCTACTCACCACCCAAAACCTCCCTACTCACCACCCAAAACCTCTCTACTCACCACCCAAAACCTCCCTACTCACCACCCAAAACCTCTCTACCCACCACCCAAAACCTCCCTACTCACCACCCAAAACCTCCCTACTCACCACCCAAAACCTCTCTACCTACCACCCAAAACCTCCCTACCCACCACCCAAAACCTCCCTACTCACCACCCAAAACCTCTCTACTCACCACCCAAAACCTCCCTACTCACCACCCAAAACCTCCCTACTCACCACCCAAAACCTCTACCCACCACCCAAAACCTCCCTACTCACCACCCAAAACCTCTCTACTCACCACCCAAAACCTCCCTACTCACCACCCAAAACCTCTCTACTCACCACCCAAAAGCTCCCTACTCACCACCCAAAACCTCCCTACTCACCACCCAAAACCTCTCTACTCACCACCCAAAACCTCCCTACTCACCACCCAAAACCTCTCTACTCACCACCCAAAACCTCCATACTCACCACCCAAAACCTCTCTACTCACCACCCAAAACCTCCATACTCACCACCCCAAACCTCCCTACTCACCACCCAAAACCTCTCTACTCACCACCCAAAACCTCTCTACTCACCACCCAAAACTCCCTACTCACCACCCAAAACCTCTCTACTCACCACCAAAACCTCCCTACTCACCACCCAAAACCTCCCTACTCACCACCCAAAACCTCCCTACTCACCACCCAAAACCTCTCTACTCACCACCCAAAACCTCTACCCACCACCCAAAACCTCTCTACTCACCACCCAAAACCTCTCTACTCACCACCCAAAACCTCCCTACTCACCACCCAAAACCTCTCTACTCACCACCCAAAACCTCCCTACTCACCACCCAAAACCTCCCTACTCACCACCCAAAACCTCCCTACTCACCACCCAAAACCTCGCTACTCACCACCCAAAACCTCACTACTCACCACCCAAACCTCCCTACTCACCACCCAAAACCTCCCTACTCACCACCCAAAACCTCCCTACTCACCACCCAAAACCTCCCTACTCACCACCCAAAACCTCCCTACTCACCACCCAAAACCTCCCTACTCACCACCCAAAACCTCTCTACTCACCACCCAAAACCTCCCTACTCACCACCCAAAACCTCTCTACTCACCACCCAAAACCTCTCTACTCACCACCCAAAACCTCACTACTCACCACCCAAAACCTCCCTACCCACCACCCAAAACCTCCCTACTCACCACCAAAACCTACCTACTCACCACCCAAAACCTCTCTACTCACCACCCAAAACCTCTCTACCCACCACCCAAAACCTCCCTACTCACCACCCAAAACCTCCCTACTCACCACCAAAAACCTCCCTACTCACTACTCACCACCCAAAACCTCTCTACTCACCACCCAAAAGCTCCCTACTCACCACCCAAAACCTCCCTACTCACCACCCAAAACCTCTCTACTCACCACCCAAAACCTCCCTACTCACCACCCAAACCTCTCTACTCACCACCCAAAACTCCCTACTCACCACCCAAAACCTCCCTACTCACCACCCAAAACCTCCCTACTCACCACCCAAAACATCTCTACTCACCACCCAAAACATCTCTACTCACCACCCAAAACCTCCCTACTCACCACCCAAAACCTCTCTACTCACCACCCAAAACCTCCCTACTCACCACCCAAAACCTCTCTACCCACCACCCAAAACCTCCCTACTCACCACCCAAAACCTCCCTACTCACCACCCAAAACCTCTCTACCTACCACCCAAAACCTCCCTACCCACCACCCAAAACCTCCCTACTCACCACCCAAAACCTCTCTACTCACCACCCAAAACCTCCCTACTCACCACCCAAAACCTCCCTACTCACCACCCAAAACCTCTACCCACCACCCAAAACCTCCCTACTCACCACCCAAAACCTCTCTACTCACCACCCAAAACCTCCCTACTCACCACCCAAAACCTCTCTACTCACCACCCAAAAGCTCCCTACTCACCACCCAAAACCTCCCTACTCACCACCCAAAACCTCTCTACTCACCACCCAAAACCTCCCTACTCACCACCCAAAACCTCTCTACTCACCACCCAAAACCTCCATACTCACCACCCAAAACCTCTCTACTCACCACCCAAAACCTCCATACTCACCACCCCAAACCTCCCTACTCACCACCCAAAACCTCTCTACTCACCACCCAAAACCTCTCTACTCACCACCCAAAACCTCTCTACTCACCACCCAAAACCTCCCTACCCACCACCCAAAACCTCTACTCACCACCCAAAACCTCCCTACTCACCACCCAAAACCTCTCTACTCACCACCCAAAACCTCCCTACTCACCACCCAAAACCTCTCTACTCACCACCCAAAACCTCCCTACTCACCACCCAAAACCTCCCTACTCACCACCCAAAACCTCCCTACTCACCACCCAAAACCTCCCTTCTCACCACCCAAAACATCTCTACTCACCACCCAAAACCTCCCTACTCACCACCCAAAACCTCCCTACTCACCACCCAAAACCTCTCTACCTACCACCCAAAACCTCCCTACTCACCACCCAAAACCTCTCTACTCACCACCCAAAACCTCCCTACTCACCACCCAAAACCTCTCTACCTACCACCCAAAACCTCCCTACCCACCACCCAAAACCTCCCTACTCACCACCCAAAACCTCTCTACTCACCACCCAAACCTCCCTACTCACCACCCAAAACCTCCCTACTCACCACCCAAAACCTCTACTCACCACACAAAACCTCCCTACTCACCACCCAAAACCTCTCTACTCACCACCCCAAACCTCCCTACTCACCACCCAAAACCTCTCTACTCACCACCCAAAACCTCCCTACTCACCACCCAAAACCTCCCTACTCACCACCCAAAACCTCTCTACTCACCACCCAAAACCTCCCTACTCACCACCCAAAACCTCTCTACTCACCACCCAAAACCTCCCTACTCACCACCCAAAACCTCTCTACTCACCACCCAAAACCTCCCTACTCACCACCCAAAACCTCTCTACTCACCACCCAAAACCTCCATACTCACCACCCCAAACCTCCCTACTCACCACCCAAAACCTCTCTACTCACCACCCAAAACCTCTCTACTCACCACCCAAAACCTCTCTACTCACCACCCAAAACCTCCCTACCCACCACCCAAAACCTCTACTCACCACCCAAAACCTCCCTACTCACCACCCAAAACCTCTCTACTCACCACCCAAAACCTCCCTACTCACCACCCCAAAACCTCTCTACTCACCACCCAAAACCTCCCTACTCACCACCCAAAACCTCCCTACTCACCACCCAAAACCTCCCTACTCACCACCCAAAACCTCCCTTCTCACCACCCAAAACATCTCTACTCACCACCCAAAACCTCCCTACTCACCACCCAAAACCTCCCTACTCACCACCCAAAACCTCTCTACCTACCACCCAAAACCTCCCTACTCACCACCCAAAACCTCTCTACTCACCACCCAAAACCTCCCTACTCACCACCCAAAACCTCTCTACCTACCACCCAAAACCTCCCTACCCACCACCCAAAACCTCCCTACTCACCACCCAAAACCTCTCTACTCACCACCCAAACCTCCCTACTCACCACCCAAAACCTCCCTACTCACCACCCAAAACCTCTACTCACCACCCAAAACCTCCCTACTCACCACCCAAAACCTCTCTACTCACCACCCAAAACCTCCCTACTCACCACCCAAAACCTCTCTACTCACCACCCAAAACCTCCCTACTCACCACCCAAAACCTCCCTACTCACCACCCAAAACCTCTCTACTCACCACCCAAAACCTCCCTACTCACCACCCAAAACCTCTCTACTCACCACCCAAAACCTCCCTACTCACCACCCAAAACCTCTCTACTCACCACCCAAAACCTCCCTACTCACCACCCAAAACCTCTCTACTCACCACCCAAAACCTCCATACTCACCACCCCAAACCTCCCTACTCACCACCCAAAACCTCTCTACTCACCACCCAAAACCTCTCTACTCACCACCCAAAACCTCTCTACTCACCACCCAAAACCTCTCTACTCACCACCCAAAACCTCCAAACCCCCAACCTTCACCCACGTCCTCCTCAGGTCTCTGAAAAAGAGGATAATGGTACCTAAGATACGATCCATTGACAGGTCATCATTGTAAATAACAATTTGTTCTATACTGACTCTCCTGGTTAAATAAAGGTTAATAATAATAAAGGCTTCATTAAATATAAAATTCACCGCTTGCAAAAAATCAACTACTAATCAATCTTCATATCAGATACTTAGTAGGGGTTTGATACGCAGAACAACTGATAAGCCACTCTCCACTGCACATTGTGCCCTCAAGGAAACAGAAAACCTAAATCCTACAGATGATAATATGTGATGATGACGTGTCTGTAAACAATCCAATGAGGTGCAGAAGTTGGTCATATATCAGTTGGTGGAAGGAACTTCTTCCAGGAAGCAGAGCGACGTGAGCACATGGTGTGAGCGGAGAGTAAGATACATTTCATTATTTTGCCTGTTTGAATAGAGATAACTTGACAATACAACATATGTATTTGTGTAGGAACCTCTAAAGAGAAAGAATGGGCCCCAGAAGGAGGTTTGATCGGCAGGGAAATACTAATTTATGGCCCCTTTATGCCCATTTTGGTATGAAAATAGTTATTGTTTCTACTATAATTCACTTAATAAATAGTCTGAAAATATCTGATTTTACTTGGTGTTGTAGTACCCTTATGGCACAGCGTTGCTCTGAGGCACTGAGGCTCTGAGGCACTGAGGCTCTGAGGCACTGAGGATCCGAGGCACTGAGGCTCTGAGGCACTGAGGATCCGAGGCACTGAGGTACTGAGGATCCGAGGCACTGAGGCTCTGAGGCACTGAGGCTCTGAGGCACTGAGGCTCTGAGGCACTGAGGCTCTGAGGCACTGAGGATCCGAGGCACTGAGGCTCTGAGGCACTGAGGCTCTGAGGCACTGAGGCTCTGAGGCACTGAGGATCCGAGGCACTGAGGCACTTAGGCTCTGAGGCACTGAGGCTGTGAGGCACTGAGGCTGTGAGGCTGTGAGGCACTGAGGCTCTGAGGAAACCCAAAAAATGTCTTGGTGTGGCGGGTAAAAACGATCTTTTCAACTATTGATACATTATCAGAAAGCATAAATCTTCCAAAAAATAGGATGGAATATTTTTTTTACAATGGAACAACCAAAATGTGTGCAGTTGAGGGTTAACACCTAACTTTATCAGTTATTCTCCATTACAATGCAACAGCCCTGAACGTGAATTCCATGTGTTATACAACTTTTACACACAGCTACATGTGTGTATGACTTCATGGTATTATCTCAACCCTGTAGGCGTATATATGTATGTGATCTCTTGACTGATATAATCATGCCTTTCTCTCTTTAACAACAGTTAGGCAACGACCCAAATGGCACCCTATTCCCTATAGTGCACTACTTTAGACCAGGGTTCACAGGTCTCTGGTAAAGAGTAATGCACTTTGTAGGACTGCCATTTGGAACACAGTTAGTTCTCTTGCTACGAATCCCCCTCTAAGCACATCTCAATAGGTTTACAATCCAAACCTTCAAGTACCTCAGTAGATCTTTAGCTGCCTAAGTGCACCTTTCAATGGCTCGGGGAGTATAATGGATTTGAACCACTAACAGCCGTAAGTTGGATAGTGTGTGCCATTTTTCATAAATCCTTTTTTATAAGCTTATATTAACCGTAGTCTTACTGTTACTATGTGCCTTTTTAATACGGTACTGTTTCCACCGTTAACTACTCAATATGTCATCTCTAAGTAAATCTATGATCATTGCTGTACTGTATTTACAATCTCAATATGTCATCTCTAAGTACATATAGGATCATTACTGTACTGTATTTACAATGTCAATATGTCATCTCTAAGTAAATCTATGATCATTGCTGTACTCTATTTACAATCTCAATATGTCATCTCTAAGTAAATATATGATCATTACTGTACTGTATTTACAATCTCAATATGTCATCTCTAAGTAAATCTATGATCATTGCTGTACCGTAACATAAAGTGCTACCCTGATATGAATTTTGAAATTGTGCTTTTTTTTGGTGAAAACACAAACACCAATATTCGATCAGTCTCTGGAGCGGAGTTGACTTCCTGTACAGTCATGGTTATTATGTACAGCTCTGCTGTGGTGGAGTCTAAACATACATACAACCTGTGCTTCAGGACAGAGGCAGTTAGCCAGGACTGTGTTATCTCAAAGGAATTTCTGTTTTGAGGCAATGTATTTGCGACAGCGTTGCTACCGCCATTGGGGGGGGGGGTATGGTTTATAGCAGGCACTTTGTAAAGGGTCAAAGGTCATGGACGTAGGGGGGAGACTCTTTGACCTCTGTTAATTAGGGGTGATTTGAGTCTCGCTCTGCCACACGCATGGCGGGTGTAGGCTAGCTACCCTAGAGGAACACCTCCCCTCCCCTTAGCCTTCCTATAACCACTTCACCCCTCTAACCCAGAGCTCAGTCCCTAATGTTAAGCTTCCTATAACCACTTCACCCCTCTAACCCAGAGCTCAGTCCCTAATGTTAACCTTCCTATAACCACTTCATCCCTCTAACCCAGAGCTCAGTCCCTAATATTAACCTTCCTATAACCACTTCACCTCTCTAACCCAGAGCTCAGTCCCTAATGCTAACCTTCCTATAACCACTTCACCTCTCTAACCCAGAGCTCAGTCCCTAATGTTAATCTTCCTATAACCACTTCACCTCTCTAACCCAGAGCTCAGTCCCTAATGTTAACCTTCCTATAACCACTTCAACCCTCTAACCCAGAGCTCAGTCCCTAATGTTAACATTCCTATAACCACTTCACCCCTCTAACCCTCTAACCCAGAGCTCAGTCCCTAATATTAACCTTCCTATAACCACTTCACCTCTCTAACCCAGAGCTCAGTCCCTAATGTTAACCTTCCTATAACCACTTCACCTCTCTAACCCAGAGCTCAGTCCCTAATATTAGCCTTCCTATAACCACTTCACCCCTCTAACCCAGAGCTCAGTCCCTAATGTTAAGCTTCCTATAACCACTTCACCCCTCTAACCCAGAGCTCAGTCCCTAATGTTAAGCTTCCTATAACCACTTCACCCCTCTAACCCTCTAACCCAGAGATCCGTCCCTAATGTTAACCTTCCTATAACCACTTCACCCCTCTAACCCAGAGCTCAGTCCCTAATGTTAAGCTTCCTATAACCACTTCACCCCTCTAACCCTCTAACCCAGAGATCAGTCCCTAATGTTAACCTTCCTATAACCACTTCACCCCTCTAACCCTCTAACCCAGAGCTCAGTCCCTAATGTTGACCTTCCTATAACCACTTCACCCCTCTAACCCTCTAACCCAGAGCTCAGTCACTAATGGAACCCTATTCCCTATATACACTGAGTGTATGAATCATTAGGAACGCCCTAATATTGCGTTTCACCCCCCCTTTGCCCTCAGAACAGCCTCAATTTGTCTCTACAAGGTGTCGAAAGCGTTCCACAGGGATGCTGCCCCATGTTGACTCCAACACTTCCCACAGTTGTGTCAAGTTGGCTGGATGTTCTTTGGCTGGTGGACCATTCTTGATACACTTGGGAAACTGTTGGGCATGAAAAGCCCAGCACCGTTGTAGTTCTTGACGCACTCCAACTGGTGTGACTGGCACCCACTATCATACCCCTTTCAAAGACACTTAAATGTTTTGTCTTGCCCATTCACCCTCTGAATAGAACACATACACAATCCATGTCTCCATGTTCTCAAGGCTTAAACATCCTTCTTTAACCTGTCTCCTCCCCTTCATCTACACTGATTGGTGGATTTAACAGGTGACATCAATCATGGATCATTGCTTTCACCTGGATTCACCTGCTCAGTCTATTGCATTGAAAGAGCCGGTGTTCCTAATGTTTTGTACACTCATTGTAGTGCACTACTTTTGACCAGACCAATGCCCTATAGGGAATAGGGTGTCATTTGAGATGCAGACGATCCTGGTGACCTGTTAGCCAAATGTGTTTATTCTGTGAGGTTGCTATTACCCCCAGTATGATCCCAAGCTCTGGGAGCTAATGGCTCCACGTATTTCCTTCTATGAGTTTTTGTGAAATAATTGATCACATATGAGTGGTCTGGCGCACGTTTCCTCTCCATCCTCATGCGTTTTAGAAGGTGATATCATGCTGTGGTTAGACGGCTCTTGCGATACCGTGATTGCTTCCGGAATCGGAAGACGGAGGTAGATTCTGCAAGGTTTTACATCATTAAATCATCTGCACACACATATTAAAGCAAGGTGTTATCGCTAGCCAATCACAAACTACCCTTGGATGTGAGCCACCTGGACAATAGCGTTCTACAAATCTGTGGTTTTAAGTCATTACACAACCAGTTAATTGGACTATATTAGACATGGCAAGAGCACATATTTTACAGATAACTCAATGGGAGTGTGATTTGTTGGCATTTCCAAACATTTCCATGGATGAGCAAGGTTCCATGTAGCAGTACTGAACAGAAAGGATGAGCAAGGTTCCATGTAGCAGTACTGAACAGAAAGGATGAGCAAGGTTCCATGTAGCAGTACTGAACAGAAAGGATGAGCAAGGTTCCATGTAGCAGTACTGAACAGAAAGGATGAGCAAGGTTCCATGTAGCAGTACTGAACAGAAAGGATGAGCAAGGTTCCATGTAGCAGTACTGAACAGAAAGGATGAGCAAGGTTCCATGTAGCAGTACAGAACAGAAAGGATGAGCAAGGTTCCATGTAGCAGTACTGAACAGAAAGGATGAGCAAGGTTCCATGTAGCAGTACTGAACAGAAAGGATGAGCAAGGTACCATGTAGCAGTACTGAACAGAAAGGATGAGCAAGGTTCCATGTAGCAGTACTGAACAGAAAGGATGAGCAAGGTTCCATGTAGCAGTACTGAACAGAAGAGCCCCAGAAGGAGCTGGTCCTAAAGTAAAGGGCTCTGATATCTCTATCCTAACAGTCCAGTTTATCCTAACAGTCCAGTTTCTCCTAACAGTCCAGTTTAGTGCATCTGGATTTTTCACTCTTAGAACCATTTGGAGAAATGTAGCTATGTGTCAAGTTAAACCTACACAACACAGGACTGCTGTGACGAGGCCCTGCTCATAAACACTGACTGAGAGGGAGCCTAAGCCTGGAGCCTCAGCCTGGAGCCTCAGCCTCAGCCTGGACTGACTGTGTTAGCTCTAACTGTTCCCCTTGTTTCTCTCTCATTTTGACAAATTTGAGTTTCCAGGAAGTGACTGAGGTCAGCGCTACATCGGCATCTGTTGGTACTTACATCTCTGAGTCAAGACGCAGGCGAGGCAGGGGATAGCTGCTTAGCTTTGTGTGGGTTGTCCAGGCAACTGAGCCCCGCAATCAGATCTGAATGTCTGCTCAGGTCACGTGACTGTCTGTAGTAGTAGGCCTCAGAACTTTGGAACCTCAGAAACTCAGAACTTTGGAACCTCAGAACTTTGGAACCTCAGAACATCAGAAAGTTCAAATGAACTATTTAGGATGTCCCTGAGTAACGCTGGCAAGACATTTTCGGTTACGGGCTGGTGAGCCCTTCAAGGCTTCAAACACCAATCCCTCATATCCCTGTGTTTTACAGTGTGATTGTCCATTCATCCTTAGTGGAGTTGACAGAAAGTGGATATTTCTGGTTTTCAGGGATACAATATTTTCAACTTAACTTCCGTTTCCCCTGAAAAGTGGAAGAGGGGACTCCCCTCAGGCATCTTTCTACACCTGCTACGTAAGGTTACATCAGGTCCTGTGTGGCTCAGTTGGTAGAGCATGGCACTTACAAACACCAGAGGTGTGGGTTTAAATCCCATGGGGGACCAGTACGAACAAATACAAAAATATATGCACTCACTACTGTAAGTCGCTCTGGATAAGAGCGTCTGCTAAATGACACAAATGTTACTGTCCATTACCTTTCAGACTTTCTTTGCAAAGTCGGCCTGCATTAATGACCAAATATGGAGTTGCCTGCCCTCAATGTCTCGAGTACCTCTGCAATTTTCATCAATGATAAAAAGGAAACAGAAATGTGTCTCATAATTATGGGAATTCGAAAATACATTGAATACCCAAGATGAAAGAAGCCAGACATGATCGGGAACTTTCGAGGAATGTTTTTGTCCGGCCCAAACCAACAGGAACCGTACCTTCACAGCCAAGTCCCAAAGCCACTCAGGTCGAAGAGACCTAATAAAGAATCAGACTCTGTACAGTTGTGTAGAGGAATGTACAACTAGAGAACTGTGTGGTTCAGACAGATGATTGGGAGCAGAGGATGGAACATGGAAGTCATGATGCAACTGTTGGATCACCTGAAATGGAACTTCATCATTAGTGTCAGCTGGGTTCTTTGTGTCAGTTGCTCTGTCTAGTAGTGTCAATTTTACACACTTTGAGATAATTCTGTATAATGAAAAGCGTTTTACAAATGTAATACATTATTTTATATATATTTTTGCCTTAAAGTTCAAGCCTTGGAGATCACTTTTTATTGGTAACGGGTAGAATATCAAATCAAATCAAATCAAATCAAATATACCGTATCATCAGCCTCCATAGCACAATAGTCTCCCAGGTTTAATGTTCTGGCTGGAAAGAGCGCAGTATTGTGGTCCCAAATGTAACTTTATAATTCTCAGTACGCTTGTCAATGTCAGACACATACCGTAACACCCAAGTCAACCTCAGTTTATAAACTCCAAAGGAACTCATTCAACAACGAAGAAGTTGGGTTTTAGACATAGCAGAAATGTTCCCCATTTTTTACATCATAGATAATTTAGAGTTCAATGCAGAGAATGTGATTTAGCCCACCAGTACCTTGCCATTTGATTGACTTCCAGAGCCCTGTTGTGTTAACTGGGCAGGCGTGTTATACAGCGAGGAGTCGAAGACCACCCCACAAAGGTTTCCCTCCCAAAACTTAACCAGATGTGTAATGAGCGTCTCCTCAGTGTAATTCTGTTCACCTGTCCTGATACAATCCCCTGTGTCTGAAGATAGATGCTAATATGAGCAGCAACCCTGTCAGCACACACGCAGGCACGCACGCACATACGCACGCACGCACTCACATACTCATGTTCTATTTCCGTGTGGTTTTTGGCCCTGAGCTAAGATACATCTCACTGGCAGCTACGATACATCTCACTGGCAGCTACGATACATCTCACTGGCAGCTACGATACATCTCACTGGCAGCTACGATACATCTCACTGGCAGCTACGATACATCTCACTGGCAGCTACGATACAGGGTCCAATGTGAGGTCTCCCCCCCTCTCTCCCCCTCCCCCTCTATCCCCACCACCTTCTCTGTCTTCTCCTCCCCCTGTCTCCCCCTCTCTCTCTATCCCCACCACTCGCTCTCTCCCTCTCCTCCCCTTCTCTCTCTATCCCCACCACTCTCTCTCTCATCCCCACCACTCTCTCTCTCCCTCTCCCCACTCTCTGTCTCTCTCTCTCCCTCTACCCCCTCTCTCGCTCTCTCCCTCTCCCCCCCTCTCTGTCTCTCTCTCTCCCTCTCCCCCTCTCTGTCTCTCTCTCTCCTCTCCTCCCTCTGTCTCTCTCTCTCCTCTCCCCTCTCTGTCTGTCTCTCTCCCTCTCCCCCTCTCTGTCTGTCTCTCTCCCTCTCCCCCTCTCTGTCTCTCTCCTCTCCCCCTCTCTGTCTCTCTCTCTCTCCCTCTCCCCCTCTCTGTCTCTCTCTCTCTAACTCTCCCCCCTCTCTGTCTATATGTCTCTCCCTCGCCCCCTCTCTGTCTCTCTTTCTCCCCCCTCTCTGTCTCTCTCTCCCCCCTCTCTGTCTCTCTCTCCCCCCTCTCTCTCTCCCTCTCCCCCACCCCCTCTGTCTCTCTCCCTCTCCCCCCTTTCTGTCTCTCTCTCTCTCCCCTCTCTGTCTCTCTCTCTCCCCCTCTCTGTCTGTCTCTCTCCCTCTCTGTCTCTCTCTCCCCCTCTCTGTCTCTCTCCCTCTCTCTCTCTCTCTCCCCCCTCTCTGTTTCTCTCTCCCCCCCTCTCTGTCTCTCTCTCTCCCTCTCTGTCTCTCTCTCTCCCTCTCTGTTTCTCTCTCCCCCCTCTCTGTCTCTCTCTCTCTCTCTGTTTCTCTCTCAACCCCCTCTCTGTCTCTCTCCCTCTTCCCACTCTCTGTCTCCCCCTCTCTGTCTCTCTCCCCTCTCTCTCCCCCCTCTCTGTCTCTCTCTCTCCCTCTCCCCCCCCTCTCTGTCTCTCTCTCTCCCCCTCTCTGTCTCTCCCTCTCCCCTCTCTCTGTCTCTCTCTCTCCCTCTCCCCCCTCTCTGTCTCTCTCTCTCCCCCCTCTCTGTCTCTCCCTCTCCCCCCTCTCTGTCTCTCTCCCTATCCCCCCTCTCTGGCTCTCTCTCTCCCTCTCTGTCTCTCTCTCTCCCTCTCCGTCTCTCCCCCTCTCTGTATCTCTCCCTCTCCCCCCTCTCTGTCTCTCTCTCTCCCTCTCCCCCCTCTCTGTCTCTCTCCCTCTCCCCCTCTCCGTCTCTCCCTCTCCCCCTCTCTGTCTCTCTCCCCCTCCCCCTCTCTCCTCCCCCTCTCTCTCTATCCCCACCACTCTCTCTCTCCATCCCCACCACTCTCTCTCTCCCTCTCCCCACTCTCTGTCTCTCTCCCTCTCCCTCCTCTCTCTCTCTCTCTCCCCCTCTCTGTCTCTCTCTCTGTCTTTCTCTCTTCCCCTCTCTGTCTCCCCCTCTCTCTCTCTCCCTCTCCCCCTCTCTGTATCTCTCCCTCTCCCCCTCTCTGTATCTCCCTCTCCCCCTCTCTCTCCCTCCTCTCCCTCCTCTCCATCTCTCCCTCTCCCCCTCTCTCTCCCTCTCCCTCCTCTCTGTCTCTCTCCCTCTCTGTCTCTCTCCCTCTCCCCCTCTCTGTCTCTCTCTCTCCCTCTCCCCCCCCCTCTCTCTCTCTCTCCCTCTCCCCCCTCTCTCTCTCTCCCTCTCCCCAGTCTCTCTGTCTCTCTCCCTCTCCCCCCCTCTCTGTCTCTCTCCCTCTCCCCCTCTCTGTCTCTCTCTCTCCCTCTCCCCCCCTCTGTCTCTCCCCCCTCTCTGCCTCTTTCTCTCTCAGCCCCACCAGAACTTACTTCACATATATGTTATTTTCTTCCTCTGCCCTGACCATGTTTTTATACAAGTGTCAGGTTCTATACCCCTCAGGCCCAGGCCTACATGCACCCCCTCTCCGTACCTCATCCCCCTAACTCCCCCTCATATCACCCCCTCCACGTACCTCATCCCCATAACTCCCCCTCATATCACCCCCTCCCCGTACCTCATCCCCCTAACTCCCCCTCATATCGCCCCCTCCCCGTACCTCATCCCTCTAACTCCCCCTCATATCGCCCTCTCCCCGTACCTCATCCCTCTAACTCCCCCTCATATCGCCCTCTCCCCTACCTCACCCACTCATTTCTACCTTACAGCTGTTGTTTTGGACTAGTGAAATAGCTGCTGCCAAATGAAAGGATCCTTTTCCACTGCCACCCACCATGCCGGGTGAGAATGACAGTTAGGTGTCAGGGGGAGGGGCCTAGGGCTAGTGGTTTGCCATGAGAATGGTGGTGGGCTCGACAGGTGCTCTCTTTCACTTCCAGGTACCGCGACGGAGCTGGAATACTGTTCACACCTTTCAGTACCGTTTGTTGTTTCACGCAGACAAAGAATGTCATAAATTCCAATCTCTGGAATTCACCTCTCCTCTCTTGTGTGGAGGGAGTCTCTTGAAAACACCTTCCCCCTCCTCTTATTGTAGAGTTCTGACAACTGACTGTCTGGTCAATCACACTGATAACTGACAGTCTGGTCAATCACACTGACACCTGGCAGTCTGGTCAATCACACTGATAACTGACTGTCTGGTCAACCACACTGACAACTGACAGTCTGGTCAATCACACTGATAACTGACAGTCTGGCCAATCACACGGGCAACTGACAGTCTGGTCAATCACACTGATAACTGACAGTCTGGCCAATCACACTGACAACTGACAGTCTGGCCAATCACACTGACAACTGACAGTCTGGTCAATCACACTGACAACTGACAGTCTGGTCAATCACACTGACAACTGACAGTCTGGTCAATCACACTGATAACTGACTGTCTGGTCAACCACACTGACAACTGACAGTCTGGTCAATCCCACTGATAACTGACAGTCTGGTCAATCCCACTGATAACTGACAGTCTGGTCAATCCCACTGACAACTGACAGTCTGGTCAATCCCACTGTCAACTGACAGTCTGGTCAATCCCACTGATAACTGACAGTCTGGTCAATCCCACTGACAACTGACAGTCTGGTCAATCCCACTGATAACTGACAGTCTGGTCAATCCCACTGATAACTGACAGTCTGGTCAATCCCACTGATAACTGACAGTCTGGTCAATCACACTGACAACTGACAGTCTGGTCAATCCCACTGATAACTGACAGTCTGGTCAATCCCACTGACAACTGACAGTCTGGTCAATCCCACTGATAACTGACAGTCTGGTCAATCCCACTGACAACTGACAGTCTGGTCAATCCCACTGATAACTGACAGTCTGGTCAATCCCACTGACAACTGACAGTCTGGTCAATCCCACTGATAACTGACAGTCTGGTCAATCCCACTGACAACTGACAGTCTGGTCAATCACACTGACAACTGAAGTGGTTCAGTAACATGATGGAGATGGGAGTGATGTTTTTCAATGGTTTGTAGAAAGAGTTACTAACTTTGCATGTGTGGTGTCTAGTGGCAATGTCAGAGTCAATGGGATATAGGGGGGGGTCCACCCACAATCACCTCACATAATAACCGTTACAATTCACAACAGACAGAGTCAATGGGATATAGGGGGGGGTCCACCCACAATCACCTCACATAATAACCGTTACAATTCACAACAGACAGAGTCAATGGGATATAGGGGGGGGTCCACCCACAATCACCTCACATAATAACCGTTACAATTCACAACAGACAGAGTCAATGGGATATAGGGGGGGGTCCAACCACAATCACCTCACATAATAACCGTTACAATTCACAACAGTCAGAGTCAATGGGATATAGGGGGGGGGGGGGTCCACCCACAATCACCTCACATAATAACTGTTACAATTCACAACAGACAGAGTCAATGGGATATAGGGGGGGGGTCCACCCACAATCACCTCACATAATAACCGTTACAATTCACAACAGACAGGGTCAATGGGATATGGGGGGGGGGGGGTCCACCCACAATCACCTCACATAATAACCGTTACAATTCACAACAGACAGAGTCAATGGGATATAGGGGGGGTCCACCCACAATCACCTCACATAATAACCGTTACAATTCACAACAGACAGGGTCAATGGGATATAGGGGGGGTCCACCCACAATCACCTCACATAATAACCGTTACAATTCACAACAGACAGAGTCAACAAACAGGCTACTGAATTGTTAGCCGCAGGCCCCACACGTGCGCCATTCAAACAGTAAATATCAGGCATGTTGCTCATCAATTCCTACTACAATAAACATCTGCGTTTCACAAATCAAGACAATCGAATTTAAGTGGCCGCTTTAATCAGCTACAACCGATAATGAGGGACAAGTCCTTTCCATCCACAGAAAGACAACATTCATTCATAAAGCATTTATAAACCCTCTATCACAAAACAGAACTTTAGTTGGCATCGACCTCAACAACTCCATAAAAACCCTAGTTAGTGTTGTAATAGGTTTTCATTCTTTCCTGCATGTCTGTCGGTCTGAGGCCTACCAACCTCTAGTGCGAGCATTCTCCTTCAGCGTTAATGTGTGTATTGCTTGCTTTGAGTTAGTAGTGGGAGGCCCCGGTAGCTACAGCACAGTGACGTGGAACAAGGGCTTGATTTAGAGGATGATTCAGGGGCCCCGTTGATGGTTTCCAGAGGGGAGCCATGATTAGACTGTAACACTGTACCCTGGCTGGTAGAGAGGTACAGCAGGAGTCTAACCCACCCAGTCCTCCTGTACCATACCTCTGGCTGGCTGGCTGGTAGAGAGGTACAGCAGGAGTCTAACCCACCCAGTCCTCCTGTACCATACCCCTGGTTGGCTGGCTGGTTGGCTGGCTGGTAGAGAGGTACAGCAGGAGTCTAACCCACCCAGTCCTCCTGTACCATACCTCTGGCTGGCTGGCTGGCTGGCTGGTAGAGAGGTACAGCAGGAGTTTAACCCACCCAGTCCTCCTGTACCATACCCCTGGTTGGCTGGCTGGCTGGCTGGCTGGTTGGCTGGCTGGCTGGTAGAGAGGTACAGCAGGAGTCTAACCCACCCAGTCCTCCTGTACCATACCTCTGGCTGGCTGGTAGAGAGGTACAGCAGGAGTCTAACCCACCCAGTCCTCCTGTACCATACCCCTGGTTGGCTGGCTGGCTGGCTGGTAGAGAGGTACAGCAGGAGTCTAACCCACCCAGTCCTCCTGTACCATACCTCTGGCTGGCTGGCTGGCTGGTAGAGAGGTACAGCAGGAGTTTAACCCACCCAGTCCTCCTGTACCATACCCCTGGTTGGCTGGCTGGCTGGCTGGTTGGCTGGCTGGCTGGTAGAGAGGTACAGCAGGAGTCTAACCCACCCAGTCCTCATGTACCATACCTCTGGCTGGCTGGCTGGTAGAGAGGTACAGCAGGAGTCTAACCCACCCAGTCCTCCTGTACCATACCCCTGGTTGGCTGGCTGGCTGGCTGGTAGAGAGGTACAGCAGGAGTCTAACCCACCCAGTCCTCCTGTACCATACCTCTGGCTGGCTGGCTGGTAGAGAGGTACAGCAGGAGTCTAACCCACCCAGTCCTCCTGTACCATACCTCTGGCTGGCTGGCTGTCTGGTAGAGAGGTACAGCAGGAGTCTAACCCACCCAGTCCTCATGTACTATACCTCTGGTTGGCTGGCTGGCTGGCAGAGAGGTACAGCAGGAGTCTAATCCACCCAGTCCTCATGTACCATACCTCTCTCTGTACCATACCTCTCTCTGTACCATACCTCTGTACCATACCTCTGTACCATACCTCTGGTTGGCTGGCTGGCTGGCAGAGAGGTACAGCAGGAGTATAATCCACCCAGTCCTCATGTACCATACCTCTGTACCATACCTCTGTACCATTCCTCTATCAAATCACAATACATATTCACTGAGTATACCAAACTGCTCCCCTGCCCTTTGACCCGGCTGAAGACGAGTACATCCAGGCCGCCTCCTCCACTCCAGGTTTCCTCTTCAGAGACAATGGAGGGGGGGGGGGGTGACACCTCCCGGGGCAGATTTATGACAGAGGAAATGGCGGACTGGTGTCAGCGGAGAGGGAACAATAGAGGATTCACAGCGCGCCCAGCGGCCCCTGGACAGGAGCTCACTCTCCTGCAGACCCCTCTCTTCCTCTCCTACCGCCGGCTACTGGGAGGAAACTTCCTTCCTGACCTGCTGCAGGTTTGTAAGAAAAAAAATGACAGGTCGACATCCTCTCTCTCCAATTTAGGGGCTTTATTGGCATGGAAAACATATATTAACATTGCCAAAGCAAGGGAAACATTACATCTCCTTAACTCTCTCTCTCCTTTTAACCAGGCAAGTCAGTTAAGAACAAATTCTTATTTACAATGACAGCCTACCAGGGAACAGTGGGTTAACTGCCTGGTTCAGGGGCAGAATGACAAATTTTGACCTTGTCAGCTCGGGGATTTGATCCAGTAACCTTTCGGTTACTGGCTCTAACCACTAGGCTACATGCAGCCCCAAGAATACAGTATATGTATATACTGGATTATATACTATTCTAAGGTATTCTAGTAACAATGTTTACATATCTTGCTTTACTCATCTCATATGTATATACTGTTTTCTATTCTTAGTCCGTATCTTAGTCCGTTCCGCTCTGACATCGCTAGTCCATATGTTTATAGTCTAAATACTTCCCTACTTAGATTTGTGTGTATTGGGTATATGTTGTGTAATTTGTTAAATATTACTTGTTAGATGTTAGATATTACTGCACTGTCGGAAATAGAAACACAAGCATTTCGCTACACTCGCAATAACATCTGCTAATCACGTGTATGTGACCAATAAAATGTTATTTGATTGCTCTCTCTCTGTCTCACTCTGCCTCTCTCTCTCTCTTTAACTCTCTGTCTCACTCTGCCTCTCTCTCTCCTTTGTCTCTCTCTTTAACTCTCTGTCTCACTCTGCCTCTCTCTCTCTCCTTTGTCTCTCTCTTTAACTCTCTGTCTCACTCTGCCCCTCTCTCTCTCTCCTTTGTCTCTCTCTTTAACTCTCTGTCTCACTCTGCCCCTCTCTCTCTCTCCTTTGTCTCTCTCTTTAACTCTCTGTCTCACTCTGCCTCTCTCTCTCTCCTTTGTCTCTCTCTTTAACTCTCTGTCTCACTCTGCCTCTCTCTCTCTCCTTTGTCTCTCTCTTTAACTCTCTGTCTCACTCTGCCTCTCTCTCTCTCCTTTGTCTCTCTCTTTAACTCTCTGTCTCACTCTGCCCCTCTCTCTCTCTCCTTTGTCTCTCTCTTTAACTCTCTGTCTCACTCTGCCCCTCTCTCTCTCTCCTTTGTCTCTCTCTTTAACTCTCTGTCTCACTCTGCCTCTCTCTCTCTCCTTTGTCTCTCTCTTTAACTCTCTGTCTCACTCTGCCTCTCTCTCTCTCCTTTGTCTCTCTCTTTAACTCTCTGTCTCACTCTGCCCCTCTCTCTCTCCTTTGTCTCTCTCTTTAACTCTCTGTCTCACTCTGCCCCTCTCTCTCTCTCCTTTGTCTCTCTCTTTAACTCTCTGTCTCACTCTGCCTCTCTCTCTCTCCTTTGTCTCTCTCTTTAACTCTCTGTCTCACTCTGCCCCTCTCTCTCTCTCCTTTGTCTCTCTCTTTAACTCTCTGTCTCACTCTGCCTCTCTCTCTCCTTTGTCTCTCTCTTTAACTCTCTGTCTCACTCTGCCCCTCTCTCTCTCTCCTTTGTCTCTCTCTTTAACTCTCTGTCTCACTCTGCCCCTCTCTCTCTCTCCTTTGTCTCTCTCTTTAACTCTCTGTCTCACTCTGCCCCTCTCTCTCTCTCCTTTGTCTCTCTCTTTAACTCTCTGTCTCACTCTGCCCCTCTCTCTCTCTCCTTTGTCTCTCTCTTTAACTCTCTGTCTCACTCTGCCCCTCTCTCTCCTTTGTCTCTCTCTTTAACTCTCTGTCTCACTCTGCCCCTCTCTCTCCTTTGTCTCTCTCTTTAACTCTCTGTCTCACTCTGCCCCTCTCTCTCCTTTGTCTCTCTCTTTAACTCTCTGTCTCACTCTGCCTCTCTCTCTCTCCTTTGTCTCTCTCTTTAACTCTCTGTCTCACTCTGCCCCTCTCTCTCTCTCCTTTGTCTCTCTCTTTAACTCTCTGTCTCACTCTGCCTCTCTCTCTCCTTTGTCTCTCTCTTTAACTCTCTGTCTCACTCTGCCTCTCTCTCTCTCCTTTGTCTCTCTCTTTAACTCTCTGTCTCACTCTGCCTCTCTCTCTCTCCTTTGTCTCTCTCTTTAACTCTCTGTCTCACTCTGCCCCTCTCTCTCTCTCCTTTGTCTCTCTCTTTAACTCTCTGTCTCACTCTGCCTCTCTCTCTCTCCTTTGTCTCTCTCTTTAACTCTCTGTCTCACTCTGCCTCTCTCTCTCTCCTTTGTCTCTCTCTTTAACTCTCTGTCTCACTCTGCCCCTCTCTCTCTCTCCTTTGTCTCTCTCTTAACTCTCTGTCTCACTCTCTGCCCCTCTCTCTCTCTCCTTTGTCTCTCTCTTTAACTCTCTGTCTCACTCTGCCCCTCTCTCTCTCTCCTTTGTCTCTCTCTTTAACTCTCTGTCTCACTCTGCCTCTCTCTCTCTCTCCTTTGTCTCTCTCTTTAACTCTCTGTCTCACTCTGCCTCTCTCTCTCTCCTTTGTCTCTCTCTTTAACTCTCTGTCTCACTCTGCCTCTCTCTCTCTCCTTTGTCTCTCTCTTTAACTCTCTGTCTCACTCTGCCTCTCTCTCTCTCCTTTGTCTCTCTCTTTAACTCTCTGTCTCACTCTGCCCCTCTCTCTCTCTCCTTTGTCTCTCTCTTTAACTCTCTGTCTCACTCTGCCTCTCTCTCTCTCTCCTTTGTCTCTCTCTTTAACTCTCTGTCTCACTCTGCCCCTCTCTCTCTCTCCTTTGTCTCTCTCTTTAACTCTCTGTCTCACTCTGCCTCTCTCTCTCTCCTTTGTCTCTCTCTTTAACTCTCTGTCTCACTCTGCCCCTCTCTCTCTCTCCTTTGTCTCTCTCTTTAACTCTCTGTCTCACTCTGCCCCTCTCTCTCTCTCCTTTGTCTCTCTCTTTAACTCTCTGTCTCACTCTGCCCCTCTCTCTCTCTCCTTTGTCTCTCTCTTTAACTCTCTGTCTCACTCTGCCTCTCTCTCTCTCCTTTGTCTCTCTCTTTAACTCTCTGTCTCACTCTGCCTCTCTCTCTCTCCTTTGTCTCTCTCTTTAACTCTCTGTCTCACTCTGCCCCTCTCTCTCTCTCCTTTGTCTCTCTCTTTAACTCTCTGTCTCACTCTGCCTCTCTCTCTCTCCTTTGTCTCTCTCTTTAACTCTCTGTCTCACTCTGCCCCTCTCTCTCTCTCCTTTGTCTCTCTCTTTAACTCTCTGTCTCACTCTCTGCCCCTCTCTCTCTCTCCTTTGTCTCTCTCTTTAACCCTCTGTCTCACTCTGCCCCTCTCTCTCTCTCCTTTGTCTCTCTCAATAACTCTCTGTCTCACTCTGCCTCTCTCTCTCTCCTTTGTCTCTCTCTTTAACTCTCTGTCTCACTCTGCCTCTCTCCCTCTCCTTTGTCTCTCTCTTTAACTCTCTGTCTCACTCTGCCTCTCTCTCTCTCCTTTGTCTCTCTCTTTAACTCTCTGTCTCACTCTGCCCCTCTCTCTCTCCTTTGTCTCTCTCTTTAACTCTCTGTCTCACTCTGCCTCTCTCTCTCTCCTTTGTCTCTCTCTTTAACTCTCTGTCTCACTCTGCCTCTCTCTCTCTCCTTTGTCTCTCTCTTTAACTCTCTGTCTCACTCTGCCTCTCTCTCTCTCTCCTTTGTCTCTCTCTTTAACTCTCTGTCTCACTCTTCCCCCCTCTCTCTCTCCTTTGTCTCTCTCTTTAACTCTCTGTCTCACTCTGCCCCTCTCTCTCTCTTTAACTCTGTCTATCTCACTCTGCCTCTCTCTCTCTCTCTCTCTCTCTTTAACTCTCTGTCTCACTCTGCCTCTCTCTCTCATTAACTCTCTCTGCCTCTCTCTCTCTTTAACACTCTGTCTCACTCTGCTTCTCTCTCTCTTTAACTCTCTCTGTCTCACTCTGCCTCTCTCTCTCAATTCAATTCAATTCAAGGGCTTTATTGGTGTGGGAAACATGTGTTAACATTGCCAAAGCAAGTGAGGTAGATAATATAGCAAGTGAGGTAGCAAGTGAGGTAGATAATATATAAAGTGAATCTCTCTCTCTCTCTCTCTCTCTCTCTCTCTCTCTCTCTCTCTCTCTCTCGCTCTCTCTCTCTCTTTAACTCTCTCTGTCTCACTGCCTCTCTCTCTCTCTTTAACTCTCTCTGCCTCTCTCTCTCTCTCTCTCTCTCTCTCATTAACTCTCTCTCACTCTGCCTCTCTCTCTTTAACTCTCTCTGTCTCTCTCTCTCATTAACTCTGTCTCACTGCCTCTCTCTCTCTTTAACTCTCTCTGTCTCACTCTGCCTCTCTCTCTCTTTAACTCTTTCTGTCTCACTCTGCCTCTCTCTCTTCCCCTCTCTGTCTCTATCTGCCTCTCTCTCTCTCATTAACTCTCTCTGCCTCTCTCTCTGTCTCACTCTGCCTCTCTCTCTTCCCCTCTCTGTCTCCCACCACTCAGCAGTGGGACTGGGCTGGGATCCAGACGACAGGTCATCAGACAGCTGATATATGGAAGCCCCTCCCTCCACCAAGCAGAGCCTCCAGAGCAGAGACGTCTGAGTCCCAAATGGCAACTTATTCCCTACATATTACACTACTTTTGAACAGAGCCCTATGGGTCAAAAGTAAGGAATAGGGTGCAATTTGGGATGCAGACAGAGGAGTTCCTGCCCATGCTGCCTGCTTGGCCTGGATCCATGCCCAGGTCTGGGTTTGTTGGTGCAGAGCGCGGCCCAGCCACAACCCACTCTGGGGTTGCTATTGGCAGTCAGAGTAGAGAGAGGGTTGGCCACCCTCACAGTCCCTCTCTCCTCCTTCATCAGACTGCATGTCGGCCACATGCATCCCCCTTAACCCAAATCCCCTATGGTCAGAGAGAGGTTTTCAGAACAGACCTGATTGGATGTACAGGAAGGCAGTAAAGAGGGGTCTGTTATGCCATTCACTGTGTGCCATAGAGTCAACATGCTACATGATATGCATGGCCACCAGCAAAACAATGTACTTTTTTGAAAACATTTCTAGATAAGACTACTAAAGCACTAGATGCAGAATGTTGATCAAATTCACCCTATATTTTTGAAGTAGCTTACTAAGTCAGCCAGAAAACCATGTGTGTTAACGATATAATGGAGATTATGTCTGTATACAGTTAGTTACCTCACTCTATCTAACTAACGAGAGTTACATGACCTATCCTCTCCTTGCCCTCTGGCACCCCCAAACAGCAACGGGTAGAATGTCATCTCTCAAGCCTGAGACAATAGCCCTGAGTGGCAGCTTTCAATCAATCCTTTTCTTTTTCATATTTCCTTTAACATGAGGCAATTGTTGTGCTGGTTAGAGACAAATGGTAGGCCAGGCACGGGGACGTGATAGGTCTATAAGCCTGTTCTGTTGCAGCCGCAAGAAATAAAGGTGTCTATACAAATGCATAAAATGATGTTGTTTCATTAAGTTTGTCTCCCCTTGTCCTTTCACAATGTGGCAACGGCCATTCAGCGACATAAAGAAGCCTAAATATAGTGTTTAGAGTTGTTACACGCGCGGGCCTGGCTGGTAATTTAAACTTTTTCATTTCGCTTTTGTAATGTCATGTGTCTGCGGGGGTGATTGGCAGGCTCGAGTGGCCGCAGATTAAATGACTCCCGCGTTAATGAATAGAACGCTGATTGCAGGATCCCCGAGCCGCCAAATTACCGTGCTGCCACCCTGAGGTGTAATTACCGGACCCCTCGGCTCGTGGTATATTCATCGTTGCTGCTTTGCATATTGATCAACAACTTTAAAGCGCTGCAATTTACGGTGAACGAATGGTTGAGTAAAAAAAAGGAGCATGTTACCTTTTCTGTCGGAAGTTGAAGGTGTGGACTGAGGAGCAGGCGCGACGCGTGCCACCGCCCCTCACAGTTTACCACTGTAGTTCAGGATATTATTTTCCAACAAACTATTTTTAAAGCAAAATTCGGCATTTGGAGGGATTTTATTTCAATTTCTTCTTAAATAAACTCACTATTTCAATTTAGGATTTTTTTATTTTAAATACAATTGTTCAATAAACGGGCAAAAAAAATGTAGGCCCACTAGCCCTAAATATTTGCTAAATAATAATAATAATGAATAATAATAGTAAATCATTATCTTTGCATTCACTTTTTTATCCTGTTGCTCACTGCTAGTCCTGGTAAAATAGCATCATATAGCATCATATAGCATCATATAGCATCATGCAAAATGTTTTTGTTTTAATTAAAATAATGTATGTATTTTCATTTGACAAATAACACACACACACACACACACACACACACACACACACACACACACACACACACACACACACACACACACACACACACACACACACACACACACACACACACATTGTCTCTGTTATCGTTCATTGTTTTACTGAGCGGTTCTGTGATGACTCAAATTAACTCAGTATATTAGTCCATCTCTCTATTCAAGTGATGATTGCATTCATTGGCTTTTGTTCAAATCATAGGTTAAATACTGAACTACTGAGAATTCATCCAAAACGCAAAGTCACTTAAGTACTTTCAGGACAGGACAAAGAGATGCAGTGTACATATGACAATGTTACAATGGAGAAATGCATCTCCAGATCAAGCTGAGCAACATTAGATTTAAGCCTGCCTCTCAAAACAAACAGACTACCACTACATTATCACTGCATCATATGACCGTATAATTATTGTCTTATTGTTTCTCTGTCTATGGCTCACAGTCGCACCCAATGTCTATCTACAGAAAGCATTTCCCGAAGAAGAATTCAGTGTTGCTGATTATGGAAATATGAAGGAGTCTGGGGAACAAATTATGTTTTCATTTTGTCCTATTATGACATTCGTATTACTTTGTATTTGACATTTCTAGGCTACCATACTTGTTTCATACCAGTTGTGAGAAAGCTTGCGAAGGCTTGCCAGCTTGCTGTTCTAATGAGCTACGGATTGCGGATTGCTCATTGTTCTTGCAGAACTAATGGATGCTGTGTTTTGTGTACATTATGTTGAAAATCACTTCTTTAATATCTTGCTTATATATTATATGTATAACACTTCTTTATTGCTAATACTAGATTATGTATATGAGTCAATTCCAGATTTGTTTGCAGTAAAAGAACTGAGTGATCCACATGATGGGGATTGCATTTTATTTGTGATCACAGACACAGGTCATTTCCACACATGTCCAATCTCCTTTAATAACCCTAAAACCACTCTAGTGTCTACCTGCTGTTTGGGGACTATTGCTACAGTCCAAAGCTTTCACTGTAATTGTTTAAGGGGTTGTGTTAAAATAAGATACAACACTTGAGTTAAGTTCCAATCTTTCTGCATTGCTTGCTGTCTGGGGTTTTAGGCTGGGTTTCTGTACACCTTGTGACACCTGCTGATGTATAAAGGGTTTTAGGCTGGGTTTCTGTACACCTTGTGACACCTGCTGATGTATAAAGGGTTTTAGGCTGGGTTTCTGTACACCTTGTGACACCTGCTGATGTATAAAGGGTTTTATAAGTGATTTCATTTGTTGTAAAAAACATTTTAGAAAGAGGCTGGTTCCTGTCCTTCAGTGTTAAAGAAATAACTGTGTCATTTTTAGTCAATGCACTTATGTGTAGGATCTTGCAGACATTGTATTGCTTTTATTCATATCCTCCTGCAATTCAGCATATTCCTTCAATTTGATAGCAAAAACTGTCTAAAAGTGTTAGATGACCCTGCTTAGTGAAACTGTTTCTGGTTCTTCAAAACCATTTCTTTCTGTAAATGTCTGAAGATCTGTATTTTGGGTAAGTACATTAGGGGTACAAGGCTGGTTATGCAGTGTAGAATACTGTAGCAGCATAACACACACACACACACACACACACACACACACACACACACACACACACACACACACACACACACACACACACACACACACACACACACACACACACACACACACACTAATCCCTCATACTGTGATGTTTGAGTGACACCCTTCCTTTACACAATGTAAATACCCTTTCATATTCAAAAAGTGTAATCCCTTATTTTAATAGAAATGACATAAACTATGCCAAAACCATGTGTTTGTAACCCAAACCTCTGTGTATTTGCTGTAGAGGTCTCTGTAAGGGTCTCTGTAGAGGTCTATGTAAGGGTCTCTGTAGGGGTCTCTGTAAGGGTCTCTGTAAGGGTCTCTGTAGAGGTCTCTGTAAGGGTCTCTGTAGTGGTCTCTGTAGGGGTCTCTGTAGGGGTCTCTGTAGGGGTCTCTGTAAGGGTCTCTGTAGGGGTTTTTGTAAGGGTCTCTGCAGGAGTCTCTGTAAGTGTCTCTGTAAGGGTCTCTGTAGAGGTCTCTGTAAGGGTCTCTGTAGAGGTCTCTGTAAGGGTCTCTACAGGTGTCGGTCCCTCTGCTGGTATAATCACATATGAGGGGTGAGGAAGGCCTAAGTAATGTCAGGAGTTGCATTAGACTAATCATTTACTTATTGATTAAACTTGATTAAACAACTTAAATCTATGTTGACTGACTCCTCTCAATTAACAGGGGAGAGTAGAGACATTCACAAACTGCTGTTTCTTGGAGATGTACTGTAGTGTGCTACTGCCCTCTCTTGGAGACGTAGCTTGTTACTGCCCTCTCTTGGAGACGTAGCTTGTTACTGCCCTCTCTTGGAGATGTAGCTTGTTACTGCCCTCTCTTGGAGATGTAGCTTGTTACTGCCCTCTCTTGGAGATGAACTTCCCTCTCTTGGAGATGTAGAGGGCTATACTGCCCTCTCTTGGAGATGTACTGCTCTCTCTTGGAGATGTACTGCCTTCTCTTGGAGATGTAGCTTGCTCCTGCCCTCTCTTGGAGATGAAGGCTGCTACTGCCCTCTCTTGGAGATGTACTGCCCTCTCTTGGAGATGTAGCTTGTTACTGCCCTCTCTTGGACATGTAGCTTGCTACTGCCCTCTCTTGGAGATGTAGCTTGCTCCTGCCCTCTCTTGGAGATGTAGCGGGCTACTGCCCTCTCTTGGAGATGAAGGCTGCTACTGCCCTCTCTTGGAGATGTACTGCCCTCTCTTGGAGATGTAGCTTGTTACTGCCCTCTCTTGGAGATGTAGCTTGTTACTGCCCTCTCTTGGACATGTAGCTTGCTACTGCCCTCTCTTGGAGATGTAGCGTGCTACTGCCCTCTCTTGGAGGTGTACTAGGCTGCTGCCCTCTCTTGGAGATGTAGCGTGCTACTGCCCTCTCTTGGAGATATACTGCCCTCTCTTGGAGATGTAGCTTGCTACTGTCCTCTCTTGGAGATGTAGCTTGCTACTGCCCTCTCTTTGAGATGTACTGTCCTCTCTTGGAGATGTAGCTTGCTACTGCCCTCTCTTTGAGATGTACTGCCCTCTCTTGGAGATGTAGCTTGCTATTGCCCTCTCTTGGAGATGTAGCATGCTACTGCCCTCTCTTGGAGATGTAGCATGCTTACTGCCCTCTCTTAGAGATGTAGCGTGCTACTGCACTCTCTTAGAGGTGTAGCGTGCTACTGCCCTCTCTTAGAGTTGTAGCTTGCTACTGCCCTATCTTGGAGATGAAGCGTGCTACTGCCCTCTCTTGGAGATGAAGCGTGCTACTGCCCTCTCTTAGAGGTGTAGTGTGCTACTGCCCTCTCTTAGAGGTGTAGCTTGCTACTGCCCTATCTTGGAGATGAAGCGTGCTACTGCCCTCTATTGGAGATGAAGCGTGCTACTGCCCTCTCTTGGAGATGTACTGCCCTCTCTTGGAGATGTAGCTTGCTACTGCCCTCTCTTGGAGATGTACTGCCCCCTCTTGGAGATGTAGCTTGCTACTGTGCTGTCTTGGAGACGTAGCTTGCTACTGCCCTCTCTTGGAGATGTAGCTTGCTACTGCGATCTCTTGGAGATGTAGCGTGCTACTGCCCTCTCTTTGAGGTGTAACGTGCTACTGCCCTCTCTTGGAGGTGTAACGTGCTACTGCCCTCTCTTGGAGGTGTAACGTGCTACTTCCGTCTCTTGGAGATGTAGCTTGCTACTGCGCTCTCTTGGAGACGTAGCTTGCTACTGCCCTCTCTTGGAGATGTAGCTTGCTACTGCGCTCTCTTGGAGATGTAGCGTGCTACTGCCCTCTCTTGGAGGTGTAACGTGCTACTGCCCTCTCTTGGAGCTGTAACGTGCTACTTCCGTCTCTTGGAGATGTAGCGTGCTACTGCCCTCTCTTGGAGGTGTAACGTGCTACTTCCGTCTCTTGGAGATGTAGCGTGCTACTGCGCTCTCTTGGAGATGTAGCTTGCTACTGCCCTCTCTTGGAGGTGTAACGTGCTACTGCCCTCTCTTGGAGATGTACTGCCCTCTCTTGCAGATTTAGCATGCTACTGCCCTCTCTTGGAGGGGTAACGTGCTACTGCCCTCTCTTGGAGATGTCCTGCCCTCTCTTGCAGATTTAGCATGCTACTGCCCTCTCCTGGAGGGGTAACGTGCTACTGCCCTCTCTTGGAGATGTCCTGCCCTCTCTTGGAGATGTCCTGCCCTCTCTTGGAGATGTCCTGCCCTCTCTTGCAGATTTAGCATGCTACTGCCCTCTCCTGGAGGGGTAACGTGCTACTGCCCTCTCTTGGAGATGTCCTGCCCTCTCTTGCAGATTTAGCATGCTACTGCCCTCTCCTGGAGGGGTAACGTGCTACTGCCCTCTCTTGGAGATGTCCTGCCCTCTCTTGCAGATTTAGCATGCTACTGCCCTCTCTTGGAGATGTCCTGCCCTCTCTTGCAGATTTAGCATGCTACTGCCCTCTCCTGGAGGGGTAACGTGCTACTGCCCTCTCTTGGAGATGTCCTGCCCTCTCTTGCAGATTTAGCATGCTACTGCCCTCTCCTGGAGGGGTAACGTGCTACTGCCCTCTCTTGGAGATGTCCTGCCCTCTCTTGCAGATGTGGTGAATGCCAGTGCTGCAGTCTTGAAGATCTGGCTTATGCTATGTCAGGTTTGCCCAATTCCAGTCCTGGAGGGCTGAAACACTTCTGCTTTTTGTTTCTACCTGGTAGTTAATTGCAGACACCCGGTGTCCCATGTCTGGTCCCTGATTAGAAGGTGAGGAAGAAAACCAGAAGCTTTTCGTCCCTCCAAGACTGGAATTGTGCAGCCCTGTGCTATATCCTCCATAGTGGAGCCTTTTTCACTAGCTGGCAACAGTTACCTTTCTAATAGGGCAACTGCATTGTGTCACTAAGACTTCAATATTACTTGTATATTTTCTTTGTCAGACCTAATATCTATTTGTCAGACCTAATCTCTCTTAGTAAGACCTAATATCTCTTTGTCAGACCTAAAAACACAGTTATGTTCAGAACATGTAGTAACCATCGTAAGCCACAAGGTGGCAACAATACCTTGCAGATAATAAAAAAGTCTCTAAACTTCTGGCTGTCATTGGATATTCCTTAAATGGTTACCAAACAAAAGCCCTATACAGAGGATTATTCACTGACGATAATCAAATCATAAACCAATGGAGGATGTATTCGTAGTCTCACCAATGCAAATTATGTAAACATCATAAAAAGTATTTTTGCCATCCTTTACAAAATATGATAGAAATGGCAGCTAACTTTCAAAGCTTGTACAACAATGACTGTGTGGTGTTTAACCTGAATTTTCTTCTCAAAGTGTGAAGCATATGTTATTCAAAAAAAGAGTGACAGGTGCACTTTACCACTGAACCGCAATAACGCTTCAGGCTAGATACAGTATTTGCATGGTTCACCTCCTGTGGACGTTGTACAGTAGGATGCAAAACATTCACCAATGACCTGACAATATGACTAGTATATATCTGAGACAGAATATCTCACTCTCCTTTTTTACTTATTTTTTTCTCCTCCACTGTATACTCAGTCCTCTTTTAATAACCAACGTGTTGAAAACAACTGTCTACATAGGACAAAATGCACGTTGTCTACAGTGGAACTCGTAGAGCAGGATTTAACTAACAGACCAAAGACTAGTTAGTGACAGAAGATTCTTTGATCTGCTACACAACTTGAGGCAAAATGGCTGCTGTACCTGCTCCACATTGGTTGTCTTGTTACGTATTCACACTATTCAGCTCTGTTGAACAAAGGAAGGAGGGAGAAAGGAAAACCACACCAGAGCAACATTAATCACATGAATCATCCGACAGTTTACAGTGAGGCGTCAGGTTGACAAGACGGTCAACAGTACTTGAATATTTGAGATAAATGTCTTCAGGATACAGATTTTTACAACACTACATGATACTGTATGTCTTTGTGTCCCCTCTATTTTGCTCTATGATGCTATTTCATAGTATGTATGGACTAACACCGTATGAAGAAGGGTAATAACAGCATTGAGGCCAAGCTTAGTACCAGCTACTGTGGAACCTCAGGAAGCGCACTTGCTGAGACCTGTTGGAGGGAGATATTGTGGTTATGGCGGCAGGAAGTCAGGAAGTCATCAAGTTGGGATGGACCTTACTGTAGAGCAGGTGTGTTGGCTGTGATCAACCTGATTAACGTCACAGAGAGATTGGGGGGGGGGGGGGGGGGGGACAGTTGACAAGAGGAAGACAGACTTATAGGAAGACCAGGAAATCCACAGTGTCTCCACAGTGTCTCTCTCTCTCTCTCTCTCTCTCTTCTCTCACTTGCTCTCTCAGACATTGTTGTGTTACAATTTTTAGCACTGCCTCAGACCGCTTGACTTTTTCCACATTTTGTTACGTTACAGCCTTATTCTAAAATGTGTTAAATAGATGTTTTCCCCTCATCAATCTACACACAGTACCCCATAATGACATCACAATACCCCATAATGACATCACAATACCCCATAATGACATCACAATACCCCATAATGACATCACAATACCCCATAATGAAAAAGCAAAAACAGGTTTTTAGAATTTTTTTCAAATTTATATATATTTTTTTTTTTATCCAGACCCTTTACTCGGTACTTTGTTGAAGCACCTTTGGCAGCGATTACAGCCTCGAGTCTTCTTGGGTATGACGCTACAAGCCTGGCACACCTGAATTTCTTCTACAATCTTCTTTGCAGATCCTCTCAAGCTCTGACAGCTTGGATAGGGAGCATCGCTGCCTTTTCAGATCTCTCAAGAGATGTTCGATCGGGTTCAAGTCCGGGCTCTGGCTGGGCCACTCAAAGACATTCAGAGACTTGTCCTGAAACCACTCCTGCGTTGTCTTGGCTGTGTGCTTAGGGTCGTTGTCCTGTTTGAAGGTAAACCTTCGCCCCAGTCTGAGGTCCTGAGCACTCTGGAGCAGGTTTTCATCGGTCTACTCTCTGTAGCCTCAAGGGTCTTAAAATACAGCCACATACTTCTATAGCCCTCTAATTAGAATCGATATAGCCAATCACCTAAACTCTTCAGAAGTGATAGAACTATCTAGTATTGACATAGCCACACATACAGAATAACTATTTATTATTGACATAGTCACACATACAGTAGAACTATTTAGTGTTGACATAGTCACACATACAGTAGAACTATTTAGTATTGACATAGCCACACATACAGAATAACTATTTATTATTGACATAGTCACACATACAGTAGAACTATTTAGTGTTGACATAGTCACACATACAGTAGAACTATTTAGTATTGACATAGCCACACATACAGTAGAACTATTTAGTATTGACATAGTCACACATGCAGTAGAACTATTTAGTATTGACATAGTCACACATACAGTAGAACTATTTAGTGTTGACATAGTCACACATACAGTAGAACTATTTAGTATTGACATAGCCACACATGCAGTAGAACTATTTAGTATTGACATAGTCACACATGCAGTAGAACTATTTAGTATTGACATAGCCACACATGCAGTAGAACTGTTTAGTATTGACATAGCCACACATACAGTAGAACTATTTAGTATTGACATAGTCACACATGCAGTAGAACTATTTAGTATTGACATAGCCACACATGCAGTAGAACTATTTAGTATTGACATAGTCACACATGCAGTAGAACTATTTAGTGTTGACATAGTCACACATACAGTAGAACTACTGAGTATTGACATAGCCACACATACAGAATAACTATTTATTATTGACATAGTCACACATACAGTAGAACTATTTAGTGTTGACATAGTCACACATACAGTAGAACTATTTAGTATTGACATAGCCACACATACAGTAGAACTATTTAGTATTGACATAGTCACACATGCAGTAGAACTATTTAGTATTGACAGTCACACATGCAGTAGAAGTATTTAGTATTGACATAGCCACACATACAGAATAACTATTTATTATTGACATAGTCACACATACAGTAGAACTATTTAGTGTTGACATAGTCACACATACAGTAGAACTATTTAGTATTGACATAGCCACACATACAGTAGAACTATTTAGTATTGACATAGTCACACATGCAGTAGAACTATTTAGTATTGACATAGTCACACATGCAGTAGAACTATTTAGTATTGACATAGCCACACATGCAGTAGAACTATTTAGTATTGACATAGCCACACATGCAGTAGAACTATTTAGTATTGACATAGCCACACATGCAGTAGAACTATTTAGTATTGACATAGCCACACATGCAGTAGAACTATTTAGTATTGACATAGCCACACATGCAGTAGAACTATTTAGTATTGACATAGCCACACATGCAGTAGAACTATTTAGTATTGACATAGCCACACATGCAGTAGAACTATTTAGTATTGATATAGTCACACATGCAGTAGAACTATTTAGTATTGACATAGCCACACATGCAGTAGAACTATTTAGTATTGACATAGCCACACATACAGTAGAACTATTTAGTATTGACATAGTCACACATGCAGTAGAACTATTTAGTATTGACATAGCCACACATGCAGTAGAACTATTTAGTATTGACATAGTCACACATGCAGTAGAACTATTTAGTATTGACATAGTCACACATGCAGTAGAACTATTTAGTATTGACATAGCCACACATGCAGTAGAACTATTTAGTATTGGCATAGCCACACATGCAGTAGAACTATTTAGTGTTGACATAGTCACACATGCAGTAGAACTATTTAGTATTGACATAGCCACACATACAGTATAAATCTATTGACATAGCCTTCTGTTGTTTGATTAGACCAATTCTCTTTCCTTCTTTTAAAATTTTAGATTTTACACTGCTGAATGAAGTTCAGGTGACTTCTAGCTACCTGCAGGAGATAACAACTCCAATGTCTTTACAGAAGCTTCAGAGGCTACACCCACTTTTAGATGTGGCCCCTCCCCATTTCTCACCTCTATATTAATGCACCTGTAGCATTAGTCTCACAGTAGACTCAGCATTCTCCAGGATCCCTCTCTCCCTCTTTCTCACTGAAGAAAACAGAATCCAGGTCAGTGGTTTCATTTCACTATTTCTATTTAGTCTTATCTTACATGAATCGAAGATTAAAAAAAGAAGAAAGATAATCAAGTTTGTCTGAATAACTGTATAACTGTAATGAAATTTATTTTTGAAAACAGCAAATGTATAATGACAAAAACATTGAAAACTAAGTTATAATGAAAGATTGTAATTCATAAGATTATAAATTATTGTTCAAATATCTTTATTTGTGCCTCTATCGCCTTATTTCTATATGTTTCTCTACTCATCACATCACAAAGGAAGGTTTTATTTGTTTGGATGTTTTGTCGTTGGTGGGAGAATCTCGTATTAAATGACAGAGGGTTTCACCTATTGAACGGCCCACCCACAGGTCCAATCAGTGTTGTTTCCATGTCATTTCAACCAAAAAACTCAATGTGACGACATTAAATTAACTTGGAAAACTGATCGAATTTGCAAAAAGTCCTCAACGCATTTTTGGTTGATTTCACAATTGAATTCACTTTAGCGGACAACTCAACCAAATGTAAATCCAAACTAGACGTTGAACTGACATCTGTGCCCAGTGGCTGGTGACTGTGGACACTGTCTGTTTACCATGCAAACACCAAACAGAACTAGTATTGTTTTAGACAGAACATAACTCTGAACTCCTTAATCTGAACTCATGTTTGTTCTTGGTTTTGTGATTTCTGTCATTGACAAGAGGTAAAAACTAACTTTCTAACTTATTGTTGAATAGAATAATAACAACAATAACTATCCCCATAGTAATGTAAGATATGAAGGGTTTTCTGAGTTCTTGGGAAACTCTTCTGATACCAGATTGGTAATTTACATGTTGATGATTGTACTGTAAACTGGGATGAAGTAATTGTTGATGGTCTCAAACAGTTTAGTAGTCACAAAGACAGTCTAGTAATCACAAAGACAGTCTAATAGTCATACAAACTTTCTAGTAGCCATGAAGACAGTCTAGTAGCCATAAAGACAGTCTAATAGTCACAAAGACAGCCTAGTAATCACAAAAACAGTCTAGTAACCAGTGCTCCCACACATTGGCTAACCGGGCTATCTGCATTGTGTCCTGCTAACCCCTCTTTTACTCTACTGCTACTCTCTGTTCATCATATATGTCACTTTCTTAACCATATCTACATGCACATACTACCTCAATCAGCCTGATTAACCGGTGTCTGTATATAGCCTCTCTACTGTATATAGCCTCTCTACTGTATATAGCCTTGCTACTGTATATAGCCTCTACTGTATATAGCCTCTCTACTGTATATAGCCTCTCTACTGTATATAGCCTCACTACTGTATATAGCCTCTCTACTGTATACAGCCTCGCTACTGTATATAGCCTCGCTACTGTATGTAGCCTCTCTACTGTATATAGCCTCGCTACTGTATGTAGCCTCTCTACTGTATATAGCCTCGCTACTGTATATAGCCTCTCTACTGTATATAGCCTCTCTACTGTATATAGCCTCTCTACTGTATATAGCCTCTCTACTGTATGTAGCCTCTCTACTGTATATAGCCTCTCTACTGTATATAGCCTCTCTACTGTATGTAGCCTCTCTACTGTATATAGCCTCTCTACTGTATGTAGCCTCTCTACTGTATATAGCCTCTCTACTGTATATAGCCTCTCTACTGTATGTAGCCTCTCTACTGTATATAGCCTCTCTACTGTATATAGCCTCTCTACTGTATATAGCCTGCTACTGTATATAGCCTCTACTGTATATAGCCTCTCTACTGTATATAGCCTCTCTACTGTATATAGCCTCACTACTGTATATAGCCTCTCTACTGTATACAGCCTCGCTACTGTATATAGCCTCGCTACTGTATGTAGCCTCTCTACTGTATATAGCCTCGCTACTGTATGTAGCCTCTCTACTGTATATAGCCTCGCTACTGTATATAGCCTCTCTACTGTATATAGCCTCTCTACTGTATATAGCCTCTCTACTGTATATAGCCTCTCTACTGTATGTAGCCTCTCTACTGTATATAGCCTCTCTACTGTATATAGCCTCTCTACTGTATGTAGCCTCTCTACTGTATATAGCCTCTCTACTGTATGTAGCCTCTCTACTGTATATAGCCTCTCTACTGTATATAGCCTCTCTACTGTATATAGCCTCTCTACTGTATGTAGCCTCTCTACTGTATATAGCCTCTCTACTGTATATAGCCTCTCTACTGTATATAGCCTCTCTACTGTATGTAGCCTCTCTACTGTATATAGCCTCTCTACTGTATATAGCCTCTCTACTGTATATAGCCTCTCTACTGTATGTAGCCTCTCTACTGTATATAGCCTCTCTACTGTATGTAGCCTCTCTACTGTATGTAGCCTCTCTACTGTATATAGCCTCTCTACTGTATATAGCCTCTCTACTGTATATAGCCTCTCTACTGTATGTAGCCTCTCTACTGTATGTAGCCTCTCTACTGTATGTAGCCTCTCTACTGTATATAGCCTCTCTACTGTATATAGCCTCTCTACTGTATATAGCCTCTCTACTGTATGTAGCCTCTCTACTGTATGTAGCCTCTCTACTGTATATAGCCTCTCTACTGTATATAGCCTCTCTACTGCATATAGCCTCTCTACTGTATATAGCCTCTCTACTGTATACAGCCTCTCTACTGTATATAGCCTCTCTACTGTATATAGCCTCTCTACTGTATATAGCCTCTCTACTGTATGTAGCCTCTCTACTGTATATAGCCTCTCTACTGTATATAGCCTCTCTACTGTATATAGCCTCTCTACTGTATACAGCCTCTCTACTGTATATAGCCTCTCTACTGTATATAGCCTCTCTACTGTATATAGCCTCTCTACTGTATATAGCCTCTCTACTGTATACAGCCTCTCTACTGTATATAGCCTCTCTACTGTATATAGCCTCTCTACTGTATATAGCCTCTCTACTGTATATAGCCTCTCTACTGTATGTAGCCTCTCTACTGTATATAGCCTCTCTACTGTATATAGCCTCTCTACTGTATATAGCCTCTCTACTGTATGTAGCCTCTCTACTGTATATAGCCTCTCTACTGTATATAGCCTCTCTACTGTATATAGCCTCTCTACTGTATATAGCCTCTCTACTGTATGTAGCCTCTCTACTGTATATAGCCTCTCTACTGTATGTAGCCTCTCTACTGTATGTAGCCTCTCTACTGTATATAGCCTCTCTACTGTATATAGCCTCTCTACTGTATATAGCCTCTCTACTGTATATAGCCTCTCTACTGTATGTAGCCTCTCTACTGTATATAGCCTCTCTACTGTATGTAGCCTCGCTACTGTATATAACCTCTACTGTATATAGCCTCTCTACTGTATATAGCCTCTCTACTGTATATAGCCTCGCTACTGTATATAACCTCTACTGTATATAGCCTCTCTACTGTATATAGCCTCTCTACTGTATGTAGCCTCTCTACTGTATATAGCCTCTCTACTGTATATAGCCTCTCTACTGTATATAGCCTCTCTACTGTATATAGCCTCTCTACTGTATATAGCCTCTCTACTGTATATAGCCTCTCTACTGTATATAGCCTCTCTACTGTATATAGCCTCGCTACTGTATATAGCCTCTCTACTGTATATAGCCTCTCTACTGTATATAGCCTCTCTACTGTATATAGCCTCGCTACTGTATATAGCCTCTCTACTGTATATAGCCTCTCTACTGTATATAGCCTCTCTACTGTATATAGCCTCTCTACTGTATATAGCCTCGCTACTGTATATAGCCTCTCTACTGTATATAGCCTCTCTACTGTATATAGCCTCTCTACTGTATATAGCCTCTCTACTGTATATAGCCTCTCTACTGTATATAGCCTCTCTACTGTATATAGCCTCTCTACTGTATATAGCCTCTCTACTGTATATAGCCTCGCTACTGTATATAGCCTCGCTACTGTATATAGCCTCTCTACTGTATATAGCCTCTCTACTGTATATAGCCTCTCTACTGTATATAGCCTCTCTACTGTATATAGCCTCTCTACTGTATATAGCCTCGCTACTGTATATAGCCTCTCTACTGTATATAGCCTCTCTACTGTATATAGCCTCTCTACTGTATATAGCCTCTCTACTGTATATAGCCTCTCTACTGTATATAGCCTCTCTACTGTATATAGCCTCTCTACTGTATATAGCCTCTCTACTGTATATAGCCTTGCTACTGCTATTTTCAACTGTATTTGACCTATTGTTCACCTAACACCTTTTTTGCACAATTTTTGCACTAGTAGTCATAAAATCCGTCTAGTGGCCATACAAACTGTCTGTACGGCTACTATATTACAACAGCGTTCCGACCCTCAAATTTTTATCAGGTCTTCTTCCTCTTTGTCATCTCCCACACAGAGCCGTCATGTCGTCCAGTTTCTCAGTGCGGAGCTTCTCTGTGGGCCGTCAGCCCTCTTTCTCAAGCCTGTCTCTGAGAGACAGCGTCCGTGCCCGCTCCAGAGCTGCCGTGTCCTTTGCCACCAGCCCCCTGACCCGCTCCGCCTCCATCAGCCATGACCTGAACAGAGTTCCAGTCACCCTGAACCTCAATGGGCAGCTGGGCAACCACACCAACGAGAAGGAGGCCATGCAGGGCCTCAACAACCGCCTGGCCACTTACCTGGACAAGGTGGGTGGAAGGTAGCCTAGGGGGTAGAGGTTAGAGAAGTGGTTCAGAAACCGGAGGCTCGCTGGTTCAAATCCTAGATCTGACTGGAAATCTAGTGTAGAGTGAGCTAGCAGCTATCCTGAACAGAGGAGGCTGGTGGGAGGAGCTTAGGAGGAAGAGCTCATTGTAATATCTGTAATGTCATTAATGGAACGTTATCAGAAACATTGGAAACCACATGTTTAACCTCATTCCATGGATTCCATTCCAGCCATTACAATGAGCCCGTCCTCTTCTGATCCTGAGTACCATCCTGTCGTTGTACCCTTGAGCAAGCACTTTGCAAGATAATGGATAATAAGTCTTGTTCTTAGGTGCGCTCCCTGGAGACGTCCAACGCAGACCTGGAGCTGAGGATCAAGCAGATAATGATTGAGCGCCTCCCTAAAGGTCACGACTTCGAAACCATGATGGCCCAGGCCCACCAGGTGGAACAGGAGGTGGGTTCCCAGCGTCCCTACGTTCCCATGAGCCCTCTCTCTCTCTCTTAACCAATGCTCTTTTCTCACTGTACAATGAGGACACTGTCTATGTCTGAGTCAGGATGTGGATTTACACATTGTGAACATAGTCACGCTCAGTACACACGTGTGGCCGTACACGTTTACCATACAAGTGTTAACACAGTGACTCTCTTTAATAGGAGTTTAACATTAGCAGAAATAGACCCTATTCCTTAACCTGCGCTAGACTGCCCCACCAGATGGTGGGTAAAAGATGAGCATAAGGCCATTTTAAACGGGTACAGTTTAATGCGTTACCCAATATCCCAAGGATGCATATGGAGTCAGTGTTTCAGTAAGTGAGTTGACAGTGAAAGTATCAGTTTAAGATACATTAGAGATGATGGAAACCTTCAACTGTAAAATTGTACTAGTACGTGGTAGATATGTGAGAGGTAACGCTTACCCTGATCCCTGTCTTTCCTCAGGTGAGGAAGAAGACACTGGAGAACGCTCGCCTCATGCTGGAGATTGACAATGCTAAACTGGCAGCTGACGACTTCAGGATCAAGTGAGTGGTTCTCTGTGTTTGCTTCTGAACATTAGTCCAGTTCAGTTTTGAAGTGAAAGCTCTTCAAACATGGTTTGCAGATGTATGTTCAGGCTCCACACCAACGCTGCATTAAGTAGACAAATATTTGTCTGCATAGTGCAACTGTGTGCTTGTGTGTGTTTTAGTCTGTGTTTGTGTCAGTTAATCCTTCCCCTCCTCCCTCACCCCACCCCACCCCTTCTTTCAAGTGTAATGTTGATTTTACTATCTGTATTGAATACTTTAGAAACATTAGTCACCAAAGCTCACACAATCTCTCCCTTCAGAATCTCTCACTTCTCAATCTCTTCCTCCTCCACCTCCTCCTCCTCCTCCAGGTGGGAGACAGAGTTGTGCATGTCCCAGTCTGTGGAGAGGGACTGTTTGGCCCTGAAGAAGGCCAAGGTGGACCATGATCAGATCATTGGGTCCCTGAAAGGAGACCTAGACAGCCTGAAGGAAGAGATCTACTTCCTGAAGAAGAACCATGAGGAGGTGAGAGGAGGTAGCTCCGTAGATCAGGACTTTATCCATGCTAAAGCGTATAAGTCAGAAATTGGAGAGAGGTCGACTTTAAGGAAGATGGTATCCCGACAGACAAAACTAGTGGAAACGATGTCATCAAGATGTCGTTTTAACCAGTTTTGACCTCTGGGATAGAGGGGCCAGGAGTTTTTCGTCACTTCATTACGAAGCCAGGAAAAACTATGGGTCCCTAGTTATAGCCAGGTTATAACTGAACCACAGATTTTTCCCATGGTCTCCTAGAATGGGAAGATGTCTCTGACTGGAGTAAGACAAGGATGTCCTCTGTCACCTTTCCTCTTCTTACTGGCCATTGACCGAATGGTCTGAACTGAATGACAGACCACTGAATCACGTAAGTGGTCTGAAAGGGGAAGAGACTGGTCCTCTGTTCATTTCTGTCCCAGTGGTGGTATCACTCTACATCCCCTTAGAAGCTTGGAGTAGGAACCGGCTCAGACTCTGAAACCCAGCACCGGAGGCCTCTTTGTCTTAAGTAACTCAAAGCCTGAGTAACTCAGGTCTTAGCTTTTTTTACTCAAGTCTACAGAGACCCCTCTCAAAACAGCATTGGTTCACTGGTTGCTCTGCTCTGAATAGGAACACTACAGACCTGTGTGAAGGGATAAGTCACCTTGTACTACTTGTATGTGGCACGGGGTAGAATGATGTGATTGTATGTTTCTTCTGGTGTGTGTGTGCACGTGCCTGCGTCCGTGTGCTTGCCTGCCTCTGTGTGTGTGGCTCATCCCTTCCTATTTTCATATGGTGTGTGTATGTTTGTGTGTTTGTGTGTTGTCGATAACTGGCCCTAGATGTGCTCGGTGTGTCTATAAAGCTGGTTGTGGTGCCAATGCAGTGGTGCCATATGCTGAGTCTATTAAGATGTGTATTTCGCAGAGAGGGAGAGGTAGAGGGAGAGGGGGAGAGAGAGAGAGAGAGAGAGAGAGAGAGAGAGAGAGAGAGTGAGAGAGTGAGAGAGTGAGAGAGAGAGAGAGAGAGAGAGAGAGAGAGAAAGGGGGGGCAGTGAGAGGCCCCTGAGCAAGGCTGTTAACCCACTGTTCTCCGGGCACCGATGGCGTGGATGTAGATTAAGGCAACTAACTGCACATCTCTGATTCAGAGGGGTTGGATTAAATGCTGAAGACACATTTCAGTTGAATGCATTCAGTTGTATAACTGACTAGGTCTCCCCCTGTCCCTGTGGAAGGGAACAGTGATAGGGAACAGTGAGAGGGAACAGTGACATGAGCTCACCTTCATCAAGTATTCATGGAGAGGATGTTAATAATGAAGAGGGTCTCTCTGTCACAGTGGGGTGTAGAATTCACTGACCTCTCTGTCACAGTGGGGTGTAGAATTCACTGACCTCTCTGTCACAGTGGGGTGTAGAATTCACTGACCTCTCTGTCACAGTGGGGTGTAGAATTCACTGACCTTCTCTCTGTCACAGTGGGGTGTAGAATTCACTGACCTTCTCTCTGTCACAGTGGGGTGTAGAATTCACTGACCTCTCTGTCACAGTGGGGTATAGAATTCACTGACCTCTCTGTCACAGTGGGGTGTAGAATTCACTGACCTCTCTGTCACAGTGGTGTGTAGAATTCACTGACCTCTCTCTGTCACAGTGGTGTGTAGAATTCACTGACCTTCTCTCTGTCACAGTGGTGTGTAGAATTCACTGACCTCTCTGTCACAGTGGTGTGTAGAATTCACTGACCTTCTCTCTGTCACAGTGGTGTGTAGAATTCACTGACCTCTCTGTCACAGTGGTGTGTAGAATTCACTGACCTCTCTCTGTCACAGTGGGGTATAGAATGTCTGATATAGTACGGCTTTCAGGCAATCAGCATTCAGGGCGCGATCCAACCAGTTTATAATGTCTGATATACCACGGATGTTAGCTAATCGGCATTCAGGGCTCAAACCACCCGGTTTGTAATGTATTACAGCACACGCTCTCTTGGAGGACTAATACACAAACACAGAATATTCATAAAAGCATAGAAAAACTAACATAGAGATCAACATGGGGTAAAAACATGTTAGAAATACACTGAAACACAAAGTCAATCACAGACTCATTATTTAAGTCTGGGGGTCTAGGCCAGGTTCCTGTCAGGTACTTTGCAGAAATTATTAAAGGAACAGAATCAGAACAGGGAACGAAGGTTATCTACATTGTTCTGAAACAGAACCGTTATTTTAAAAGCATGGGAACTGGTTAATAACGTTATTTTGAGTTCCGGCATTTTTTTCTAGTCCCACAATGAAACTCAACAAAGCGCCTATGCAAAGCCCTCACTCCGCCTGAAGCATAGATTACTGTACCCTACTGATGAGTGTCTACTGATGATGTTACATAGGTTACTGTAGCCTACTGATGATGTTACATAGGTTACTGTAGTCTACTGATGATGTTACATAGGTTACTGTAGTCTACTGATGATGTTACATAGGTTACTGTAGTCTACTGATGATGTTACATAGGTTACTGTAGCCTACTGATGATGTTACATAGGTTACTGTAGTCTACTGATGATGTTACATAGGTTACTGTAGTCTACTGATGATGTTACATAGGTAACTGTAGTCTACTGATGATGTTACATAGGTTACTGTAGCCTACTGATGATGTTACATAGGTTACTGTAGTCTACTGATGATGTTACATAGGTTACTGTAGCCTGTAGCCTACTGATGATGTTACATAGGTTACTGTAGTCTACTGATGATGTTACATAGGTTACTGTACCCTACTGATGATGTTACATAGGTTACTGTAGCCTGTAGCCTACTGATGATGTTACATAGGTTACTGTAGTCTACTGATGATGTTACATAGGTTACTGTACCCTACTGATGATGTTACATAGGTTACTGTACCCTACTGATGATGTTACATAGGTTACTGTACCCTACTGATGATGTTACATAGGTTACTGTACCCTACTGATTATGTTACATAGGTTACTGTAGTCTACTGATGATGTTACATAGGTTACTGTAGCCTACTGATGATGTTACATAGGTTACTGTAGTCTACTGATGATGTTACATAGGTTACTGTAGTCTACTGATGATGTTACATAGGTAACTGTAGTCTACTGATGATGTTACATAGGTTACTGTAGCCTACTGATGATGTTACATAGGTTACTGTAGTCTACTGATGATGTTACATAGGTTACTGTAGCCTGTAGCCTACTGATGATGTTACATAGGTTACTGTAGTCTACTGATGATGTTACATAGGTTACTGTACCCTACTGATGATGTTACATAGGTTACTGTAGCCTGTAGCCTACTGATGATGTTACATAGGTTACTGTAGTCTACTGATGATGTTACATAGGTTACTGTACCCTACTGATGATGTTACATAGGTTACTGTACCCTACTGATGATGTTACATAGGTTACTGTACCCTACTGATGATGTTACATAGGTTACTGTACCCTACTGATTATGTTACATAGGTTACTGTAGTCTACTGATGATGTTACATAGGTTACTGTAGTCTACTGATGATGTTACATAGGTTACTGTAGTCTACTGATGATGTTACATAGGTTACTGTACCCTACTGATGATGTTACATAGGTTACTGTAGTCTACTGATGATGTTACATAGGTTACTGTAGTCTACTGATGTTACATAGGTCACTGTAGTCTACTGATGATGTTACATAGGTTACTGTAGTCTACTGATGATGTTACATAGGTTACTGTAGTCTACTGATGATGTTACATAGGTTACTGTAGCCTGTAGTCTACTGATGATGTTACATAGGTTACTGTAGCCTACTGATGATGTTACATAGGTTACTGTAGTCTACTGATGATGTTACATAGGTTACTGTAGCCTGTAGTCTACTGATGATGTTACATAGGTTACTGTACCCTACTGATGATGTTACATAGGTTACTGTAGTCTACTGATGATGTTACATAGGTTACTGTAGTCTACTGATGATGTTACATAGGTTACTGTAGTCTACTGATGATGTTACATAGGTTACTGTAGTCTACTGATGATGTTACATAGGTTACTGTAGTCTACTGATGATGTTACATAGGTTACTGTAGCCTGTAGTCTACTGATGATGTTACATAGGTTACTGTACCCTACTGATGATGTTACATAGGTTACTGTAGTCTACTGATGATGTTACATAGGTTACTGTAGTCTACTGATGATGTTACATAGGTTACTGTAGTCTACTGATGATGTTACATAGGTTACTGTAGTCTACTGATGATGTTACATAGGTTACTGTAGTCTACTGATGATGTTACATAGGTTACTGTAGTCTACTGATGATGTTACATAGGTTACTGTAGCCTGTAGTCTACTGATGATGTTACATAGGTTACTGTACCCTACTGATGATGTTACATAGGTTACTGTAGTCTACTGATGATGTTACATAGGTTACTGTAGTCTACTGATGATGTTACATAGGTTACTGTAGTCTACTGATGATGTTACATAGGTTACTGTAGTCTACTGATGATGTTACATAGGTTACTGTAGTCTACTGATGATGTTACATAGGTTACTGTAGCCTGTAGTCTACTGATGATGTTACATAGGTTACTGTACCCTACTGATGATGTTGCATAGGTTACTGTAGTCTACTGATGATGTTACATAGGTTACTGTAGTCTACTGATGATGTTACATAGGTTACTGTAGTCTACTGATGATGTTACATAGGTTACTGTAGTCTACTGATGATGTTACATAGGTTACTGTAGTCTACTGATGATGTTACATAGGTTACTGTAGTCTACTGATGATGTTACATAGGTTACTGTAGTCTACTGATGATGTTACATAGTTTACTGTAGCCTGTAGTCTACTGATGATGTTACATAGGTTACTGTAGCCTACTGATGATGTTACATAGGTTACTGTAGTCTACTGATGATGTTACATAGGTTACTGTAGTCTACTGATGATGTTACATAGGCTACTGTAGCCTGTAGTCTACTGATGATGTTACATAGGTTACTGTAGTCTACTGATGATGTTACATAGGTTACTGTAGTCTACTGATGATGTTACATAGGTTACTGTAGTCTACTGATGATGTTGCATAGGTTACTGTAGTCTACTGATGATGTTACATAGGTTACTGTAGTCTACTGATGATGTTACATGGGTTACTGTAGTCTACTGATGATGTTACATAGGTTACTGTAGTCTACTGATGATGTTACATAGATTACTGTACCCTACTGATGATGTTACATAGGTTACTGTAGTCTACTGATGATGTTACATGGGTTACTGTAGTCTACTGATGATGTTGCATAGGTTACTGTAGTCTACTGATGATGTTACATAGGTTACTGTAGTCTACTGATGATGTTACATAGGTTACTGTAGTCTACTGATGATGTTACATAGGTTACTGTAGCCTACTGATGATGTTACATAGGTTACTGTAGTCTACTGATGATGTTGCATAGGTTACTGTAGTCTACTGATGATGTTACATAGGTTACTGTAGCCTACTGATGATGTTACATAGGCTACTGTAGCCTGTAGTCTACTGATGATGTTACATAGGTTACTGTAGTCTACTGATGATGTTACATAGGTTACTGTAGTCTACTGATGATGTTACATAGGTTACTGTAGTCTACTGATGATGTTACATAGGTTACTGTAGCCTGTAGTCTACTGATGATGTTACGTAGGTTACTGTAGCCTGTAGCCTACTGATGATGTTACATAGGTTACTGTAGTCTACTGATGATGTTACATAGGTTACTGTAGTCTACTGATGATGTTACATAGGTTACTGTAGCCTGTAGTCTACTGATGATGTTACATAGGTTACTGTAGCCTGTAGTCTACTGATGATGTTACAAGCGTAATTCAGGAATTAGGGAGAGAGATTTTCAATCAGAATGGATTCACTTTTTCAATGCTAGTTGAGGATACTTCAGTTATCACATTTCCCTTTGGAATTATTAACCACAAAAAGGTAAGACGTGCTTTTAATTCTAGTGCTGCTCTGCACAAACAAACTTGTTAGCTAGCTAACGTTAGCTTTGTCCAACATTAAGACAACTCTCGGATGTTCAAAGACATTCAAAGTTCCTCCATAGACTCTGCTCCTCGTAGGTATAATTCTGTGGTCCTAATTCAGATTGTGCAGACCATAATAAGATGCCCAGAGCTTCAAGGCAAGCCTCCTCCTCCACCCTTTCTCACTGTTTCCCCACCTGCAAAATCTCAGTCGCATCTCATGTCCTACACTTGTCTGTCCACAGTGACTGGCAGCACAGTGTAAGGGTTTGGCTTTCATTATGATTAAACCATTCTGTTACAGCAAAAGACAATTTGCTCTTAATGACTTTCCCATACAGATGAAATCGTTTGCCTGCTCCGTAGCAAGCTGCTCCACCCGCACTGAGTATTTTAATGTCGAGCTCAATGTAAAAAATACAATCATCTCAGAGGTTTTAAAAGGAACAGAAAGGAGCAATATAAAAGTACATTTTGGGGGGTTCGGACCGTTTCAGAACTTTATTTTACTGGTTGGAACAGTGGACGGAATAAAATAAATAATGGTTCTGTTCAGAAAGACGCCATTGGAAAAAAGTTCCAACCCCTGGTACTTTGTGACAACATTTGTAATTGATTGATTGATTTATGTATGAATTGTCTCTCTGCAGGAGGTTGAGTCTATGAAGGGCCATATTGCTGCTCAGACTGTGAACGTGGAGGTGGACGCGGGCCGTGGTGGACCTGAACTGGGCACAGTAATGTCAGAGCTTAGAACTCAGTACGAGGGCATCATCAAGAAGAACAAGGACCAGGCTGAGCAGTGGTACCTCAAGAAGGTTAGTGGGGGACTGACTGGATGGGGACCTCAAGAAGGTCAGTGGGGGACTGGCTGGATGGGGACCTCAAGAAGGTCAGTGGGAGACTGGCTGGATGGGGACCTCAAGAAGGTCAGTGGGAGACTGGCTGGATGGGTACCTCAAGAAGGTCAGTGGGAGACTGGCTGGATGGGTGCATCACCATGACAGAAACTAGACACTAGAGTTTAGTCTCTCAGGGCTGATTTGTAACATGAGATAAGTGCGTGTGACTCAAATGTTCATGCAAATCTCCCGTTGGCATTGCATGTGTATCTCAAGTTACGATTCAGGCGTATCATAGTTATCATATCCAGGTTAACCCAGGTGTGGTATCTAGTAACTTACTGTAGTGTTCTCAGTAACCTGGGGATGCGGTTTGTTCAGGAACGTGTGTGTTACTGTTTTCAGTAACCTGGGGGTGAGGTGTGTTCAGGAACGTGTGTGTTACTGTTCTCAGTAACCTGGGGATGCGGTTTGTTCAGGAACGTGTGTGTTACTGTTTTCAGTAACCTGGGGGTGAGGTGTGTTCAGGAACATGTGTGTTACTGTTTTCAGTAACCTGGGGGTGAGGTGTGTTCAGGAACGTGTGTGTTACTGTTTTCAGTAACCTGGGGGTGAGGTGTGTTCAGGAACGTGTGTGTTACTGTTTTCAGTAACCTGGGGGTGAGGTGTGTTCAGGAACGTGTGTGTTACTGTTTTCAGTAACCTGGGGGTGCGGTGTTCAGGAACGTGTGTGTTACTGTTTTCAGTAACCTGGGGGTGAGGTGTGTTCAGGAATGTGTGTGTTACTGTTTTCAGTAACCTGGGGGTGAAGTGTGTTCAGGAACGTGTGTGTTACTGTTTTCAGTAACCTGGGGGTGCGGTGCATTTAGGAACGTGTGTGTGGTGTGTTACAGCTGGAGATGGTGCAGAACGAGGTAAAGGAGTCTAACGAGGCTCTCAGGGGGGCTCAGAGTGAGTTGGTGGAGAGACAACGCTTCCTACAGAACCTGGAGGTGGAGCTGGAGAGTCTGCACAAACAGGTAGGAACTAGGAACCTGTCAACTGGGCGTTGTGTTGTACTGGGGATCTACAGCTGGACAACCAGCACAACTACAGTATCGATGGGATCCTTGCTCTTTTCCCCACCCATGTTATCCTTGTTGACTGTGAATATATCTCACCTTCCTTGATGTTGGGTCAGATACACTCCTTTAGGAGAACCCTTTTTGGTTCTAGGGTTCTTTAAATGGTTATTCTAGCAGGTTCTAGAGAGCACCTTGTTTCTAAGAGTGTAGGGATCAGTGTTATAACGACACCCATCCACTGACCTGTATACACAGATTCTCTTCCTTTCTGTAATCACACACTGTATATTTGATGAGAAGGTGTATCGGGTATACATTTAATCTGCGTGTGTTCATGTGTGCATGCATGTTTGTCTCGTCCTCAGTTTATTTGCATTGCCCCTCCCCCCCTGGAACGCTGCTGCTACTCTCTGTTATTATTTATGCATAGTCACTTTAATAACTCTACCTACATGTACATTACCTCAATACCGGTACCCCCTGTATTTAGCCCTGCTATTGTTATTTATTGCTGCTCTTTAATCATTTGTTTTTCTTATCTCTGACTTTTTTTTGTATTTTCTTAAATCTGCATTGTTGGTTAAGGGCTTGTAAGTCAGCATTTCACTGTAAGGTCTACACCTGTTGGTTAAGGGCTTGTAAGTCAGCATTTCACTGTAAGGTCTACACCTGTTGGTTAAGGGCTTGTAAGCAAGCATTTCACTGTAAGGTCTACACCTGTTGGTTAAGGTCTTGTAAGCAAGCATTTCACTGTAAGGTCTACACCTGTTGGTTAAGGGCTTGTAAGTAAGCATTTCACTGTAAGGTCTACACCTGTTGGTTAAGGGCTTGTAAGTAAGCATTTCACTGTAAGGTCTACACCTGTTGGTTAAGGTCTTGTAAGTAAGCATTTCACTGTAAGGTCTACACCTGTTGGTTAAGGGCTTGTAAGTAAGCATTTCACTGTAAGGTCTACACCTGTTGGTTAAGGTCTTGTAAGCAAGCATTTCACTGTAAGGTCTACACCTGTTGGTTAAGGGCTTGTAAGTAAGCATTTCACTGTAAGGTCTACACCTGTTGGTTAAGGGCTTGTAAGTAAGCATTTCACTGTAAGGTCTACACCTGTTGGTTAAGGGCTTGTAAGTAAGCATTTCACTGTAAGGTCTACACCTGTTGGTTAAGGTCTTGTAAGTAAGCATTTCACTGTAAGGTCTACACCTGTTGGTTAAGGGCTTGTAAGTAAGCATTTCACTGTAAGGTCTACACCTGTTGGTTAAGGTCTTGTAAGCAAGCATTTCACTGTAAGGTCTACACCTGTTGGTTAAGGTCTTGTAAGTAAGCATTTCACTGTAAGGTCTACACCTGTTGGTTAAGGGCTTGTAAGTAAGCATTTCACTGTAAGGTCTACACCTGTTGGTTAAGGTCTTGTAAGTAAGCATTTCACTGTAAGGTCTACACCTGTTGGTTAAGGGCTTGTAAGTAAGCATTTCACAGTAAGGTCTACACCTGTTGGTTAAGGGCTTGTAAGTCAGCATTTCACAGTAAGGTCTACACCTGTTGGTTAAGGGCTTGTAAGTAAGCATTTCACAGTAAGGTCTACACCTGTTGGTTAAGGGCTTGTAAGTAAGCATTTCACAGTAAGGTCTACACCTGTTGGTTAAGGGCTTGTAAGTAAGCATTTCACAGTAAGGTCTACACCTGTTGGTTAAGGGCTTGTAAGTAAGCATTTCACTGTAAGGTCTACACCTGTTGGTTAAGGGCTTGTAAGTAAGCATTTCACTGTAAGGTCTACACCTGTTTGTTAAGGGCTTGTAAGTCAGCATTTCACAGTAAGGTCTACACCTGTTGGTTAAGGGCTTGTAAGTAAGCATTTCACAGTAAGGTCTACACCTGTTGGTTAAGGGCTTGTAAGTAAGCATTTCACAGTAAGGTCTACACCTGTTGGTTAAGGGCTTGTAAGTAAGCATTTCACAGTAAGGTCTACACCTGTTGGTTAAGGGCTTGTAAGTAAGCATTTCACTGTAAGGTCTACACCTGTTGGTTAAGGGCTTGTAAGTAAGCATTTCACAGTAAGGTCTACACCTGTTGGTTAAGGGCTTGTAAGTAAGCATTTCACTGTAAGGTCTACACCTGTTGGTTAAGGGCTTGTAAGTAAGCATTTCACAGTAAGGTCTACACCTGTTGGTTAAGGGCTTGTAAGTAAGCATTTCACAGTAAGGTCTACACCTGTTGGTTAAGGGCTTGTAAGTAAGCATTTCACTGTAAGGTCTACACCTGTTGGTTAAGGTCTTGTAAGTAAGCATTTCACAGTAAGGTCTACACCTGTTGGTTAAGGTCTTGTAAGTAAGCATTTCACTGTAAGGTCTACACCTGTTGGTTAAGGGCTTGTAAGTAAGCATTTCACAGTAAGGTCTACACCTGTTGGTTAAGGGCTTGTAAGTAAGCATTTCACAGTAAGGTCTACACCTGTTGGTTAAGGGCTTGTAAGTAAGCATTTCACTGTAAGGTCTACACCTGTTGGTTAAGGTCTTGTAAGTAAGCATTTCACAGTAAGGTCTACACCTGTTGGTTAAGGTCTTGTAAGTAAGCATTTCACTGTAAGGTCTACACCTGTTGGTTAAGGGCTTGTAAGTAAGCATTTCACAGTAAGGTCTACACCTGTTGGTTAAGGGCTTGTAAGTAAGCATTTCACAGTAAGGTCTACACCTGTTGGTTAAGGGCTTGTAAGTAAGCATTTCACAGTAAGGTCTACACCTGTTGGTTAAGGGCTTGTAAGTAAGCATTTCACTGTAAGGTCTACACCTGTTGGTTAAGGTCTTGTAAGTAAGCATTTCACAGTAAGGTCTACACCTGTTGGTTAAGGGCTTGTAAGTAAGCATTTCACTGTAAGGTCTACACCTGTTGGTTAAGGTCTTGTAAGTAAGCATTTCACAGTAAGGTCTACACCTGTTGGTTAAGGTCTTGTAAGTAAGCATTTCACAGTAAGGTCTACACCTGTTGGTTAAGGTCTTGTAAGTAAGCATTTCACTGTAAGGTCTACACCTGTTGGTTAAGGTCTTGTAAGTAAGCATTTCACTGTAAGGTCTACACCTGTTGGTTAAGGGCTTGTAAGTAAGCATTTCACTGTAAGGTCTACACCTGTTGGTTAAGGGCTTGTAAGTAAGCATTTCACAGTAAGGTCTACACCTGTTGGTTAAGGGCTTGTAAGTCAGCATTTCACTGTAAGGTCTACACCTGTTGTATTTGGCGCATGTGACAAATGACATTTGATTTGATGTGATTTCTTTATCGGACTCACCCTCTCCACCCCAGGTGTCAGCTCTGAAGGGTAACCTGGGGGAGACTGGTCAGAAGTACAGCCTGGAGATGGAGCGTCTGCAGACCACGCTGTCCCAGCTGGAGGAGGACCTGTCTCAGCTGCGTCTGGACATGCAGGTACTCACTGGTAGCCCAGCGGCTAAGGAGGTGGAACTGTTTTCATATCTCCGTTGTTTACAGTAACACATGGACTAATAAAGTTGTGTTGAATTTTATTGCAGCGCAACAAGACGGACTATGAACAGCTGCTCCGCATCAAGCAGAACTTAGAGATAGAGATCGCCACCTACAGGAGACTGCTGGAGGGAGAGGAGACGTGAGTCACGAGGATGATCGTCTTTATGTGAACGTTTAAAGGGACATTTTCAACTTCATATTCATCATCTCCAGCACCACCCCAACATTAACATATTTGAAAATTGCACATTTCTATGTTTTGTAGTAAAAAAATATAGAGGAAGATAAGTGTTTCCAGAGACATCATCCGTGTGCATCGTGTGATTTTAACCAATTATGAGTAGGCATTGCCTGCTAATTGTCTACTAATTGGTTGATGATGTCATTGGAAACGCTTCTCTTCCTCTATCTTTGTTACATATAATACTATGGTCAGATGTAAATAAGGTGTGCTTAGTACTGTATATCCAGGAAAGTTCTGCTCTCAGTTGAGTTGAATCAAACAGATAATGATTTCAACAGAAGAGGAATTCTTAGCACATTCATCTTCTGCCAGTGACAATTTCCATGTATCAGTTGAAGTCATTGAGCACATTCTTTTTCCATTATTGATGCAGGATTAAAGAAGTACCATCACCAAAACGTGAGTAACAGTTCTTTAACTTGACATCACTCTCACATCCTCATTGACACAGGCTAACCTAAGCAAACATCAACAATTACTTACTCAGCAAAACATTGATTGATTGGCGCACAATTGGCCCAGCGTCCTCCAGGTTTGGCCTGGGTAGGCCGTCATTGTAAATAAGAATTTGTTCATAACTGACTTGCCTAGTTAAATAAAGGTTCAATAAAAAATAAAATAAACTATTAAAATGATTGTGGATGTGACCGTACACCTGGATGGAGAAAGCTGATAAAGGTATCAGTGTGACATTAGGTAATTCCATCCATGGCGTTTGAAAAGAGTCCCCATTCATTCATGAATAGGTCATTTCATTCTCACACAGAGAGACCTCAATTCACCTCAGCCTCTCAAATGGACTGCATGGACTTATCCTGATCACTCATCCTGGTCACCCATCCTGGTCACCCATCCTGATCACCCATCCTGGTCACCCATCCTGGTCACCCATCCTGGTCACCCATCCTGGTCACCCATCCTGATCACCCATCCTGGTCACCCATCCTGATCACCCATCCTGGTCACCCATCCTGATCACCCATCCTGGTCACCCATCCTGGTCACCCATCCTGATCACCCATCCTGATCACCCATACTGATCACCCATCCTGGTCACCCATCCTGATCACCCATCCTGATCACCCATCCTGATCACCCATACTGATCACCCATCCTGATCACCCATCCTGATCACCCATCCTGGTCACCCATCCTGATCACCCATCCTGGTCACCCATCCTGATCACCCATCCTGGTCACCCATCCTGGTCACCCATCCATCGTTTGTTTCCCTTTCTTTCTTATCTTCCCTCCTCCATTCTCTCGTCCCTCCTCCCTTCTCCAACTCACCCTCACCTTCATCGAGCATTTCATTGGTCTGAATGTTCACCAGGCTCAAGGTCCAGGGGGGTTACGCTCCCGGGGGAAGTTTCCCCTAGGTACAGATTTAGGATCAGCTTCCCCTCTCCCAATCCTAGTCGGGAAACTGCAAAACTGACCCAAGATCAGAATCTAGGGGCAACTTTACCCTACACCAAGCAGTTACATGGGGAAACGACCCTAGGCTAGCTTGTGTAGGTACTGTCGGTGACTTATAGAGTAAAGTGGAGGTACTCCGGGCCATTGGCTCGCTGACAAAGCCAACTGCCCAACACCTATTTACACTGCAGGTTTAAAATATTGTCAGCGGTGTTGTCTTATGTCAGAATCAAATGTACAACTTCATTCTGTGCTGCTTCCGCCACCCTGGGATCAAATCAAGGGGCCGTGGCCACAGACTAATGGCAGTTTCATAAGCCTGCAAACAAAGCAAACACCCAAAACAGTGTTGTCCCTAGCAACTGCATTAGGTGAAAATAATACCACAAGTCTCAATGTTGTAACGGAGTGTTACTGTAGGCTTGTGACTACTCACTGCATCAATTTGGTAGCACTTTATTGGGGTGTACTTACAAAAGGAATTCTTAGCACATTCATAAGCTATACTTAACTCATTCATAAGCTATACTTAACTCATTCATAAGCTATACTTAACTCATTCATAAGCTATACTTAACTCATTCATAAACTATACTTAACTCATTCATAAGCTATACTTAACTCATTCATAAACTATACTTAACACATTCATAAGCTATACTTAACTCATTCAGAAGCTTTACTTAACTCATTCATAAACTATACTTAACACATTCATAAGCTATACTTAACTCATTCAGAAGCTATACTTAACTCATTCAGAAGCTATACTTAACTCATTCACAAGCTATACTTAACTCATTCAGAAGCTATACTTAACTCATTCACAAGCAGTAGATATATCATCAACAAGTTGGCAAGTTCATAGGTCGTGTTACAAATCAGAGCCTGTTGGGTTACAGCAATACTGTGACATCCTCTTCCTCAACCTCTTCCTCAACCTCTTCCTCTCGTTTCCCTGCAGAGGAGCCGGATGTGCGGACCAGGAAGATAGTGAAGGTGGTGACTCAGACTATGATCAACGGCAAGGTGGTGGATGAGTCCAGCGAGGTGGAGCACATACAGGAGGAGGTGAAGAAGAAGAAGAAGTGAGAAGGGCCTCATCATCATCATCATCATCATCATCTTCATATAGCCTCGTTAATGTTATTTTATTGTGTTCTTTTTTAAATCAATTTTTACTTTAATTAGTAAACATTTTCTTAACTATATTTTCTTAAAACTGCATTGTTGGTTAAGGGCTTGTAAGTAAGCATTTCACAGTAATGTCTACACCTGTGTGACAAATATCATTTGATTTGATCGTTTCTTCTCACACATCGTGGTCAAGGGCCAGCCTTACCCACTGACCCTCAGGGGCCTCCACTAACATGGATGTCTGTTTCATTCTCATCAGAGTGTTAGTCTTCCCTGTTCCTTTCACAGCCTCATGGATATGTCTGGGGACAATATGAGCTATATAGTATATAGTATGCATACAATAATATAATAATACAATAATATGAGATGTACTGAAAGTCATTTGGCATCTGTCCCTCAGTTGTCACATGACTAACATGGTTGTTGTTTAATAAAACGTTTTGCTTTGTGCATTAAACTATTTATTTCTATATTTAGGTAACAAGCAATAGACACAGTAAATCTCTTTCAACTGAACTGCATTTTTTGGGCTGGGCTTTCAACATGCTTTTGTGTCTGTGTCTATAAACTTCTGTAATGTCTGAAATAAAGGTTTGTCTTTTAGTCAAAGTTGGTATTATTTTCTCTTTTATTTTGTTTCATCATCATGGAGTGTCCAAAATACTTCTTATATGTTCAATAACTATCAACCACAATCTACAATGTAAGACGTATTACATCCAACACATTCCACACATACTCAAAACACATTCTATGAATTCTACACATACTCAAAACACATTCTATGAATTCTACACATACTGAAAACACATTCTATGAATTCTACACATACTCAAAACACATTCTATGAATTCTACACATACTCAAAACACATTCTATGAATTCTACACATACTCAAAACACATTCTATGAATTCTACACATACTCAAAACACATTCTATGAATTCTACACATACTGAAAACACATTCTATGAATTCTACACATACTGAAAACACATTCTATGAATTCTACACATACTCAAAACACATTCTATGAATTCTACACATACTCAAAACACATTCTATGAATTCTACACATACTCAAAACACATTCTATGAATTCTACACATACTCAAAACACATTCTATGAATTCTACACATACTCAAAACACATTCTATGAATTCTACACATACTCAAAACACATTCTATGAATTCTACACATACTCAAAACACATTCTATGAATTCTACACATACTCAAAACACATTCTATGAATTCTACACATACTCAAAACACATTCTATGTAAAACCATGAAACTACCCTGTCTACTACGTAGCCTGATGAGCACAATGACACGTCAGTGGAGATAACTGTGCCTGTTCATGTGCGTGTAATGACTGCTTTGTGCAGTAGGTAGGCATGCATACAACACTGCAAGGTTACCTTCATGTTGAGCCTAAACGTCTGTCTGACAGCTCTGATTAATGCTCCAGTCCTATTCATCCATCATAGCACTTAGCTAATGACACTTTGTAATGATGAAAGCTTAGTAAGACTATTCGATTTGATTTGATGTCCTTATTGTACTTATGGCCTTTAATCAACTTTAACATTGAAGTCAAATAATGCAAATGCCATCCAATCTTTCACCAGAATACTTTACCTTGTAATCAGAGACATTTAGTAAATGCTGCTTGGACTTAGAGGTCCCTGCACAGCAATTTGTGTGCACAGATGTTTAAAGGCAGACTGCCATGCAATCTCTGAACAATGAAGTCATCGATTTGATGTCTCTGTTAATCTTTGCGTTGGAAAAACCATTAGGTGTTTCATTAAGTATATAGGGTGGTGTTTCTGGTTTTGGGCTGTGAGGTACGAGACAGAGGTGCCGTATAAATAATATGTTTTACTAAATGACTGACTGACTTCAACAGACAAAGAGCTTTTACAATGACAAGTTCACGACCTCCATCAAATGCAGGTCAGCTGAGTCCAAAAACTGTGTTGCTGAAATGCATTGTTGTGAATGTAAAGCAGTGTGTTGCTGAGCTACACAGATGTAATTACATAATCATTACCTGCAGAAACCATTATGCTGTCACCTTGGCATCAGTTATTTATGGGAAGATCATCTGTGAAAGCAACAAATGTGTCTAAATATGCAATGGGATAGGGCTGTTTGTAAGTATGTGTGGGTCTGTCCGGGTCTGTGAGGGTTTGTGTGGGTCTTTGTGGTTCTGTCCCGGTCTGTGGGAGTTTGTCCAGGTCTGTGTGTGTCTGTCCCGGTCTCTGTGGGTCTGTGTTGGTCTGTCCAGGTCTGTGTGGGTCTATGTGGGACTGTGTGGGTCTATGTGGGTCTGTCCGGGTCTGTGTGGGTCTGTTTGGGTGTATAGAGACCCACACAGACCCACACAGACCCACACAGACCCAGATAGTCATGTATAGTCTTGTATAGTCATGTATAGTCATGTATAGTCATGTATGATCTTGTATACTCATGTATAGTCATGTGTAGTCATTTACAGTCTTGTATAGTCATGTATAGTCATGTATAGTCATGTATGATCTTGTATAGTCATGTATAGGCATGTGTAGTCATTTACAGTCTTGTATAGTCTCGTATGATCATGTGTAGTCATTTACAGTCTTGTATAGTCTTGTATGATCATGTGTAGTCATTTGTAGTCATTTATAGTCCTGTGTAGTCATATATAGTCATGTATAGGCATGTATACTCTTGTATAGTCATTTAAAGTCATGCATGGTCTTGTATAGTCTTGTATAGTCATGTATGGTCTTGTATAGTCTTGTATAGTCATGTATGGTCTTGTATAGTCTTGTATGATCATGTGTAGTCATTTATAGTCATGTGTAGTCATGTATGGTCTTGCATAGTCTTGTATAGTCATATATACTCTTGTATAGTCATTTAAAGTCATGCATGGTCTTGTATAGTCATGTATAGTCATGTATAGTCATTTATAGTCATGTGTAGTCATGTATGGTCTTGTATAGTCATGTGTAGTCATTTATAGTCATGTGTAGTCATGTATGGTCTTGTATAGTCTTGTATAGTCATGTGTAGTCATTTATAGTCATGTATGGTCTTGCATAGTCTTGTATAGTCATGTGTAGTCATGTGTAGTCATTTATAGTCTTGTATAGTCATATATACTCTTGTATAGTCATTTAAAGTCATGCATGGTCTTGTATAGTCATGTATAGTCATGTATAGTCATTTATAGTCATGTGTAGTCATGTATAGTCTTGTATAGTCATGTATGGTCTTGTAGAGTTATGTATGTGTGTGCTGCTTCAAAAGCTCTCCATCAACACAGTGGAGTGGTCACAGTCAGACATTGAAGCCTTCTTGGGAGGTGATTGTCTCTCTGGACACTAATCATTGTCACAATGAACAATTATTGGAAATATGTGTGTGTCTGCTTGTCTCTTTCCTCTACTGTCTACCATCCTCAACCAGCCAAGCCACACGGGCTGAGGAGACCAGGGTGTGTATGGGACTTTCCCAGCGACAAACCATCTAAGCTCCCTGACACACATCAGAAGAAGGGACTGACTGATGAGGGTGGGCGCCACACTATGTGCCCAGCCCAAAGTTTCTCCTTCCTTCCTTAATAACGGCCACTTTCAGAGATCTGTTAAACCCTACTATTGGCATGGCGTGAGCTGAGGCAGACTGAGAGGACTGTGAGGCAGCCAGACATAGTACAGGAGAGATTCCGTCCCACTCTCATTCATAAGTTTATGATAAACAGACGTCTATGACAGATGTCTATGACAGATGTTAATTCGTCTGTCTGTCTGTCATAGGCATCTATCTATCATAAACTCATGGACGAGAGACAGACAGACAGATGTGTTTCAGAAGACGCTATAAACAGGTACGCACTGCCTTTGTGTGCAGTTGTGTGTGACACACCTGTTCTAAGGAGATGTGTCTGTCTGGGCGGTGCACCACTACATGAGCCTCTGGAAGCCTTATTGATGAGCCAGATTAAGGCCTGTATAATGACTGTGTAATAATGACTGTGTAGTAATGTTTGGCAATGACTGTTATTATTATTATGGTGGTGATGAACAACACCTCCCCCTGTCTCTCTGTCTGGGTTCTGCCTACAGTAGAGTTTCTCCGGAGGTCAGATAAGGTCTTGGAAGTCTGAGGCTATTGTTGTTTCTTAAGAGGCTCCAGTCAACAAATTAGACTATAGTTTATTCAATATGTCATTCATCTTCAATCCCTTGTCCCGATATGAAAGGTAAATAATTACTACAACCTGACCCAGCTTGTCAAAGCTGTGATGCTGATCAGACATTTCTTTTCTACAACTCAACAGACATAGAGAAACAGGTCTCGGCATGCTCCTCCACATCATTATATTTTGGGTCCTCGTAATCTGCTGGACCACTAAGGATGGGGAAAATACCTGAAGTGTGACCTCAGACACAATACCTTATGATCTGTGTTTTACCTGAATGAGATGTAACCAGACTGTTCTCATGAATCATACACTTCTGCCTGCCTGTCTGCCTGCCTGCCTGCCTGTCTGTCTGCCTGCCTGTCTGTCTGTCTGCCTATTTGTCCGCATAGGGAGTTCTGACGATCAGGAACCTATTGCTTAGGATTAGCTATGCCAATAGCTATGCCTAATACAGATATGTGAAAACATCCCCAAAGTATTAGAAAACAAAAACAAATCACATAATGGTCTTGTAATTCAGACCGGCTTGGCAATACTGTACTTGAGAATGTTTTTATCTGGAAATACTTCTACTCATTAAGGTGTCATCATCATCATCATCACTTTGTAAATACAATATAGCAAGTAAAAAAATGTAATAAAAAAACACTGGCATGTTAGATTTGCAGTGGAATGTGGAGGCTATATACAGAGGGTTCCGGAACAGAGTCAATGTGGATGTCACGTTTCTTCAAAATTGAACCCAGAAGCAGACCAGGACAAGGAGAGTAGGAAGAAGGTGAGTATTTATTTACAAGTGAATGTGAATGGGTAGATATATCCAGGTGGCGTAGCGGGCAGCGGTGGTGAGTTGATGGGAGTAAATAGGTAGATCCAATGGGGAAGCGGAATCCTCCGACGACCAGGCGGGAATGGGGTAAATGATCCGGGTGAGTAACTGAAGACAGAACAAACGGAGGTAAGTTTAAGGCAAGCAAGACGTACAAAACAACAAAACAAATTCTATCCAACTTGAGGCTGATACTATGGCACAACATACTGTTCATGGCTAACGATCCGGCAGGGAATGGTTGTCAGGTCCGGGCTTATGAAGAGGAGAGATGATGATCAGGACCAGGTGTGCAGATAGCTGATGGGATACAGGTGCGGGTAATCAGAACTCCCAACTGGCGACATTGCCCGGCAACCAGACAGGGTGCGTTCCAGGACGCCGGAAAAAACACTCCAGGACAGAACACTGGCAAATATCAGACTCAGGAAACGGGATTCGTGACAGTACCCCCCCTCCGACGAACGCCACCGGGCGGACTACCCGGAGCGCCAGGGTGGAGGCGGTAAAAGTCACGAAGCAGGTCATCGTCAAGGATCTGACGCCGAGGAATCCAACTCCTCTCCTCAGGACCATATCCTTCCCAATCCACTAAATACTGGAACCCTCGACCCCGCCGTCTGGAGTCCATGATGCGGCGCACCGTGTAGACAGGACCACCTCCGATCATCCGAGGAGGAGGAGGACGAGGAGGAGGGGGCAACAGAGGACTGAGGAGAACCGGCTTGAGGCAGGAGACATGAAAGGTGGGATGTACTCTTAGTGTAGCAGGCAACTTGAGTCGGACCACAACAGGATTAATGATCTTCTCCACTACAAACGGACCAATGAACTTCGGTGACAGTTTCCTCGACTCAGTCCGTAGAGGAAGATCCCGTGTAGCCAACCAAACCTTATCTCCAATGGTATAAGCGGGGGCAGGAATACGGCGACGATTCGCCTGGATCTGATACCGGTCAGAAACTTTAAGGAGGGCCTTCCTGGCCCGATGCCATGTGCGGTGGCAACGACGAATGTGGGTCTGGACAGAAGGAACCGAGAGATCCCGCTCCTGAGAAGGAAACAAGGGAGGTTGGTAACCGTACAGGCACTGGAAGGGAGACATCCAGTGGCAGATGAAGGGAGAGTATTATGAGCATACTCGACCCAGGGTAATTGAGAGGACCAAGAGGTGGGATCAGAGGAAACAAGACAGCGCAGCGTGGACTCCATCTTCTGGTTGGCTCTCTCCGCCTGACCATTAGATTGGGGGTGAAATCCAGATGTGAGACTGACTGTAGCTCCAATGGCCAAACAGAAGGACTTCCAGACAGCAGAGGTAAACTGAGGACCACGGTCAGAAACAATGTCACAGGGCAACCCGTGGACCCTGAACACCTCCCTAACCAGGATCTCGGACGTCTCAGTGGCAGAAGGCAGCTTGGAGAGGGGAACAAAGTGGGCAAACTTGCTGAATCTATCCACAATGGTCAGAATAACCGTGTTACCAACAGAAGAGGGCAACCCCGTGACAAAATCCAGGGCCAGATGCGACCAAGGTCGCCGGGGAATAGGTAAGGGGTGAAGAAGCCCAGAGCTGGCCCGATTGGTACTCTTATTCTGCGCACAAACAGGACAAGCGGCAACAAACCTCCGGGTATCTTCTCCCATGGCAGGCCACCAAAATCGTCTGCGCAGTAACGCCATAGTCCGAGCAACACCAGGGTGACAAGCTATCTTGCTGGCGTGGGACCACTGAAGGACAGCAGAACGAACCGACTCAGGCACGAACAACCGGCCGGGTGGACCGTTATCGGGCCCGGGCTGTGTCCGAAGAGCCGCCATCACCTCCTCTTCAATCCTCCATGTAACGGCTCCCACGACAACGTTCTGGGGAAGAATCGTCTCAGTTTGGCCCCACTCTCCTCCGTCTTGGAGAACATCCGGGACAGGGCGTCCGCCTTCCCGTTCTTCGACCCAGGTCGGAACGTCAGGGAAAAATTGAAGCGTCCAAAAAACAAAGCCCACCGGGCCTGACGGGAGTTGAGACGTTTAGCCGATTGCACGTAAGCCAGATTCTTGTGGTCAGTCCAGACCACAAACGGTTGCTCCGCTCCCTCCAACCAGTGGCGCCACTCCTCCAAGGCGAGCTTCACAGCGAGAAGCTCCCGGTTACCCACATCGTAGTTTCTTTCAGCTGGAGAAAGACGACAAGAGTAGAAGGCGCAGGGATGGAGTTTTCCGTCAGTGGAGCTACGCTGGGACAGGATGGCGCCCACCCCCACATCAGACGCATCCACCTCCACAACGAACTGACGGGAAGTGTCAGGTTGAGAGAGAATCGGGGCGTTGGTGAATCGGCTCTTCAAATCTCGAAATGCTCGGTCTGCCTCAGGAGACCAACAGAACTTTCTGGTGCAAGACGTCAGTACAGTTAAAGGGGAGGCCACCCGGCTGTAATCACGGATAAACCTCCGATAAAAATTCGCAAACCCCAGGAATCTCTGGAGCTGCAATCTCGTACCGGGCTGGACCCAATCCCGAACCGCCCGAACCTTCTCTTGGTCCATCTTGATCTCTCCCCTGGAGATGATGTACCCGAGGAAGGACGTCGTGTGGGCGTGAAAATCGCACTTCTCAGCCTTCACGAACAGACGGTTCTCCAATAACCGCTGCAGGACCTGCTTGACATGCTGAACGTGGCTAGAAAGCTCCTTCGAGAAGATGAGGATATCATCCAGGTAAACGAACACAAAAATACCAATCATATCTCTCAGAACGTCATTCACCATACTTTGGAACACAGCAGGAGCGTTGGTCAGTCCAAACGGCATCACCTGGTACTCGAAATGTCCCATCGGAGTATTGAACCCAGTCAACCACTCGTCCCCCTCCTTGATCCGAACCTAATGATAAGCATTACGTAAATCAAGCTTCGTAAAAACCGTAGCACCCTGTAAAGAATCGAAAGCCGAGGTCATCAAGGGCAGGGGATACTTGTTCTTGACCGTAATATCATTCAAACCCCGATAATCAATACACGGTCGAAGAGAGCCGTCCTTCTTGCTCACAAAAAAAAATCCTGCTCCCAGAGGTGATGACGAAGGCCGAATGAGACTTGCAGCTAGAGACTCCTTGATGTAGGTCTCCAAGGCCTCACGTTCAGGTCGAGAGATACTGTATAACCGTCCCTTGGGAAAGGCGGCTCCAGGAAACAGATTAATCGCACAGTCATAAGGTCGGTGGGGAGGAAGGGACTGAGCCTTCTGTTTACTGAATACTTCACCCAACTCGTGATATGTTTCTGGAACCAGGGACAAATCAGGAGGAGCAGAGGCACTGACCTGACTGGAAACGGCAGGAGAACAGGCAGTCCTAAGACAGTTAGCATGACAATCAATGCTCCAACTAGTTATCTTCCCCGTCACCCAATCAAACGAGGGATTGTGTTCCTTCAGCCAGGGGTCACCAAGAACCAGAGGAACATGGGGCGAGGACAGAATGAAGAAGGAGATAAATTCTGAATGATTCCCCGGCAACATCTTAACCGGTTCAGTCCTCATAGTGATCCGTGCCAGACTACTGCCGTTCAGAGTGGTTGCTTCAATGGCTTCCGGCAATTGCTCCTTGGAAAGCCCCAGCTGTTCCACCAAGTCGGCATCAATAAAGCTGCCATCGGCACCTGAATCGATAAAAGCGTTCATCTCTAAGCTCTGATCCTTATTCATAAGGGTCGCAGGAAAACGGGGTCTGACAGGATTCTTGAGCGGTTGAAACTGGCTCGCTAAAATTCCTCCCAAAACTAGCGAGCCGGGCAGTTTAACGAGCGCTGTGGACAAGCGGAGATGTAATGTCCTGAGCTACCACAGAAGAGACAGCTGTTGGTCTCACGTCTACGTTGGCGCTCCTCCTTAGTTAGCCTGTGTCTCCCCACTTGCATTGGTTCAGGATCTGGTGGCAAGACCCCTCCACTAATCCCGTGTGGGGAATAACGATCAATACGTTCTGGTTCACTTCCTGAACCGAATGGTAACCGAGTTGCTGATTGATTGGATGGGCCCCACTGCTTCTGCCTCCTTCTCTCTCGGACTCTATTATCTACCCGAATAGATAAAGTGACCAAGCTGTCTAGGTCACTAGGCTCTGGATAAGAGATCAGCTCGTCCTTGAGTTGCTCCGACAACCCCTGGTAAAAAACCGCTTGTAGTGATTCCTCATTCCAACCACTCTCCACAGCCAATGTCCTGAATTCTATCACAAAGTCTGCCACACTGCGAGCTCCTTGGCAAAGAGAGAACAAACGTTTAGCTGCGTCCTTACCTCGGACTGGATGGTCAAAAAGCTTTCTTATCTCTGCCGTGAAACCCTGGTATGACGTCATGCATGTGTCTCGTCGTTCCCAAACAGCTGAAGCCCATTCCAGAGCTCTACCACGCAGCAGCTCAATAACAAAAGCTATCCTAGCCTTATCTGTGGCGTAAGAGTAGGACTGCAGATCAAAAACTAACCCACACTGTAAAAGAAATGAACGGCATCCTCCCAGATCTCCCTCGTACTTCTCCGGTGTCGGAACCTTGGGCTCACGGAAGGAACCTGCTCCCGAATCGGCAGGTGATATGGGTGAAACAGGTGGTGGATGATCCGCCGGCAACCTGAGCTGATCCTGGATACTCGTTAATCGATCCGATAAGTTCCGGATTGAACCTGCTATCTCGTGTAGCGCCGTGTTGTGTTGTCCCAACATCTTCTCCTGCTGGGTAATGGCATGGCAAACGGAGTCCAGGTCCGCTGGGTTCATCCTTGGCCGGATCGTTCTGTCACGTTTCTTCAAAATTTAACCCAGAAGCAGACCAGGACAAGGAGAGTAGGAAGAAGGTGAGTATTTATTTACAAGTGAATGTGAATGGGTAGATATATCCAGGTGGCGTAGCGGGCAGCGGTGGTGAGTTGATGGGAGTAAATAGGTGGATCCAATGGGGAAGCGGAATCCTCCGACGACCAGGCGGGAATGGGGTAAATGATCCGGGTGAGTAACTGAAGACAGAACAAACGGAGGTAAGTTTAAGGCAAGCAAGACGTACAAAACAACAAAACAAATTCTATCCAACTTGAGGCTGATACTATGGCACAACAAACTGTTCATGGATAACGATCCGGCAGGGAATGGTTGTCAGGTCCGGGCTTATGAAGAGGAGAGATGATGATCAGGACCAGGTGTGCAGATAGCTGATGGGATACAGGTGCGGGTAATCAGAACTCCCAACTGGCGACATTGGCCGGCAACCAGACAGGGTGCGTTCCAGGACGCCGGAAAAAACACTCCAGGACAGAACACTGGCAAATATCAGACTCAGGAAACGGGATTCGTGACAGTGGAGGCTATATACAGAGGGTTCCGGTACAGAGTCAATGTGGAGGCTATATACAGGGGGTTCCGGAACAGAGTCAATGTGGAGGCTATATACAGAGGGTTCCGGAACAGAGTCAATGTGGAGGCTATATACAGAGGGTTCCGGAACAGAGTCAATGTGGAGGCTATATACAGAGGGTTCCGGAACAGAGTCAATGTGGAGGCTATATACAGGGGGTTCCGGAACAGAGTCAATGTGGAGGCTATATACAGGGGGTTCCGGAACAGAGTCAATGTGGAGGCTATATACAGAGGGTTCCGGAACAGAGTCAATGTGGAGGCTATATACAGAGGGTTCCGGAACAGAGTCAATGTGGAGGCTATATACAGAGGGTTCCGGTACAGAGTCAATGTGGAGGCTATATACAGGGGGTTCCGGAACAGAGTCAATGTGGAGGCTATATACAGAGGGTTCCGGAACAGAGTCAATGTGGAGGCTATATACAGAGGGTTCCGGAACAGAGTCAATGTGGAGGCTATATACAGAGGGTTCCGGAACAGAGTCAATGTGGAGGCTATATACAGGGGGTTCCGGAACAGAGTCAATGTGGAGGCTATATACAGGGGGTTCCGGAACAGAGTCAATGTGGAGGCTATATACAGAGGGTTCCGGAACAGAGTCAATGTGGAGGCTATATACAGAGGGTTCCGGAACAGAGTCAATGTGGAGGCTATATACAGAGGGTTCCGGTACAGAGTCAATGTGGAGGCTATATACAGGGGGTTCCGGTACAGAGTCAATGTGGAGGTTATATACAGGGGGTTCCGGTACAGAGTCAATGAGGAGGCTATATACAGGGGGTTCCGGTACAGAGTCAATGTGGAGGCTATATACAGGGGGTTCCGGTACAGAGTCAATGTGGAGGCTATATACAGGGGGTTCCGGTACAGAGTCAATGAGGAGGCTATATACAGGGGGTTCCGGTACAGAGTCAATGTGGAGGCTATATACAGGGGGTTCCGGTACAGAGTCAATGTGGAGGCTATATACAGGGGGTTCCGGTACAGAGTCAATGAGGAGGCTATATACAGGGGGTTCCGGAACAGAGTCAATGTGGAGGCTATATACAGGGGGTTCCGGAACAGAGTCAATGTGGAGGCTATATACAGGGGGTTCCGGAACAGAGTCAATGTGGAGGCTATATACAGGGGGTTCCGGAACAGAGTCAATGTGGAGGCTATATACAGGGGATTCCGGTACAGAGTCAATGTGGAGGCTATATACAGGGGGTTCCGGTACAGAGTCAATGTGGAGGCTATATACAGGGGGTTCCGGAACAGAGTCAATGTGGAGGCTATATACAGGGGGTTCCGGAACAGAGTCAATGTGGAGGCTATATACAGGGGGTTCCGGTATAGAGTCAATGTGGAGGCTATATACAGGGGGTTCCGGAACAGAGTCAATGTGGAGGCTATATACAGGGGGTTCCGGAACAGAGTCAATGAGCGGGGGCACCGGTCAGTAGAGGTATTTGAGGAAATATGTACATGTAGATAGAGGTAAAGTGACTATGCATGGATAATAAACAGAGAGTAGCAGCAGTGTAAAAATGGGGAGTGGGGACAATGCAAATAGTCCTGGTAGCCATTTGATTAACTGTTTGTCTTATGGGTTGGGGGTAGAAGCTGTTAAGAAGCCTTTTTGAACCTGCACTTAGAGAGATACAGTAGAGATATATCTATTCTACAGCCTAGTTGTCACGTTCTGACCTTTATTTCCTTTGTTTTGTATTTATTTAGTATGGTCAGGGTGTGAGTTGGGTGGGCAGTCTATGTTTGTTTTTCTAGGTTTTGGGTATTTCTATGTTTCGGCCTAGTATGGTTCTCAATCAGAGGCAGGTGTCATTAGTTGTCTCTGATTGAGAATCATACTTAGGTAGCCTGGGTTTCACTGTGTGTTTGTGGGTGATTGTTCCTGTCTCTGTGTTTGCACCAGATAGGACTATTTAGGTTTTCGCACATTTGTTGTTTTGTTAGTTATTTCATGTCTAGTTCCTTTATTAAAGAACATGAATAACCACCACGCTGCATTTTGGTCCGCTTCTCCTTACACTAAACCCTTACACTAGTCTGAATTGCCAGATTGAGGACATGTATGTTTTTTCACAAAAGTAGTGTAGTTCTATTCACAAATGTAAATTGTCTTCATCGGGCTTCCTTAAGCTGAGAACATTGTGTAGAGATTGCTTTGAAATCTGTGAAAGTTTGTATGGTAAATCTACAGTCTAGTCTGAATACTCAGAGGAAAATGCATGTTTTTAAATGAGACAAATAATCAATATTCACAAAAAAAGTGTAGCATTCACAACTTTAAAATGCCTGTAATCCCAGAGGCAAGATAGTTACCGTAGCATCATCAGACTAGGCCAGTTACAGGCTTTTCTCCTTCAAGCCATTATCTCCTTGAGGAATATACTATCTGTTATTGTAAGAGAAACAATCAAACGTCTGTGGTTGTTGTCAGAACAACAAAGGCATTTAAGACTAAAAGAGAGCTGTGTTTTGATGTTCAACCACAGCCATGATTAGCCTACATGGACAGCTGTGCTCCCGATCCCATATCCATCTGCTTGACCAACTATCAATTCAAATCAAATCAAATTGTATTTGTCACATGCGCCGAATACAACCGGTAGAACTTACCGTGAAATGCTGAATACAAGCCCTAACCAACAGGTGTAGACCTTACTGTGAAATGCTTACTTACAAGCCCTTAACCAACAGGTGTAGACCTTACTGTGAAATGCTGACTTACAAGCCCTTAACCAACAGGTGTAGACCTTACAGTGAAATGCTTACTTACAAGCCCTTAACCAACAGGTGTAGACCTTACTGTGAAATGCTGACTTACAAGCCCTTAACCAACAGGTGTAGACCTTACTGTGAAATGCTTACTTACAAGCCCTTAACCAACAGGTGTAGACCTTACTGTGAAATGCTTACTTACAAGCCAGTTTAACCAACAGGTGTAGACCTTACTGTGAAATGCTTACTTACAAGCCAGTTTAACCAACAGGTGTAGACCTTACTGTGAAATGCTTACTTACAAGCCAGTTTAACCAACAGGTGTAGACCTTACTGTGAAATGCTTACTTACAAGCCCTTAACCAACAGGTGTAGACCTTACTGTGAAATGCTGACTTACAAGCCCTTAACCAACAGGTGTAGACCTTACAGTGAAATGCTTACTTACAAGCCCTTAACCAACAGGTGTAGACCTTACTGTGAAATGCTGACTTACAAGCCCTTAACCAACAGGTGTAGACCTTACTGTGAAATGCTTACTTACAAGCCCTTAACCAACAGGTGTAGACCTTACTGTGAAATGCTTACTTACAAGCCCTTAACCAACAGGTGTAGACCTTACTGTGAAATGCTTACTTACAAGCCAGTTTAACCAACAGGTGTAGACCTTACTGTGAAATGCTTACTTACAAGCCAGTTTAACCAACAGGTGTAGACCTTACTGTGAAATGCTTACTTACAAGCCAGTTTAACCAACAGGTGTAGACCTTACTGTGAAATGCTCACTTACAAGCCCTTAACCAACAGGTGTAGACCTTACTGTGAAATGCTTACTTACAAGCCAGTTTAACCAACAGGTGTAGACCTTACTGTGAAATGCTTACTTACAAGCCCTTAACCAACAGGTGTAGACCTTACTGTGAAATGCTTACTTACAAGCCCTTAACCAACAGGTGTAGACCTTACTGTGAAATGCTTACTTACAAGCCCTTAACCAACAGGTGTAGACCTTACTGTGAAATGCTTACTTACAAGCCCTTAACCAACAATGCAGTTTTAAGAAAATATTTTTGAAATAAACTAAAGTAAAATATCAAATTAAAAAATAAAAGAACAATAACAAGGCTATATATAGGGGTACCGGTACCGAGTCAATGTGCGGGGGTAGAGGTTAGTGGAGGTAATTTGTACATGTAGGTAGGGGTATATTGACTGTGTATAGATAATAAACAGTAGCAGCTGAGGGGGTGTCAATGTAAATAGTTCAGGTGGCCATTTGATGAATTGTTCAGCAGTCTTATGGCTTGGGGATAGAAGACTGCAATGAACTGTTGGCAGCTCTTAGCCTACATTTTTGCCTTTATGTGGAACAACTCACAGAGCTCTTTGAAATGAGATGTTCTGGTCCCCCATTGGTCAGTTCAGAGAAAGGATCAGAGACCTCTATGTTGATTAATGTGTCTGTTTTTCTTCATTTGTTTTGTAATTTTGTATATTGTATGTTGTATTATATGTTTGATGTATTTATGCAGGGCTCATCTGAAAAAGAGAGCCTAGTCTCAGTATAGCTTCCCTGTCCAAATAGAAGTTTAATAATAATAATAACCTAATTTGGAAAGAAATGACAAGAATGCTTCAGGGGATATACTGTAGCCCCACTCCCCATACTTATATACACACAATCATCTAAATATATTTTTTGTGAATCAAGCAGATATATTGTAGGGACTCAGTGTGTCTCTCATCTGGTGATGTTAGTCATTTACAGCAGACACTTGATAATTGGCTTGTCTCAGTGGCTGCTCTATTGTTTGTGTGGACTTCCGTCTAGTGGTGAAACCTTGACATGACAGCAGATAAAGAATACAACCGTTACTTTGGCTACTTTTGTTATTTCATCATATTCCATTCCATGTATTCAGTAGGTCGATGAAATTATAAAACACAAAGGTAAATTATGTAAATTATCGTCAATATCTTGTAGGCTAACTGTGTTGTAGTACTAGGTTGCAGGAGTGACACAGATGATGAGGAATAATTACTTCATGATCTGAGGATTAAATGAGAGCCACATGAAGGTGGAACAATTTTAGAAACTCAAGCGCCATATCACACATATCGTAGGAATTACATAATATTAACGTTAGTGTTCTCATCACCCGTCTGAGGGGACCAAGGTATTTCAGCATGTGCTACTATCAAGCGCTCCTGCGCACAATAAACGAAGGGCGTGCGTTTGGAACGCCCAGGAAACAGGAAGTGATCCGCAAGCGACTCTCTTTTTTTGTGAATGAGCGGTGCTCGCTTGATGATTCTTCAGAGATGCGGAGAGGATTACAGACATCTGTCAGCCTACACAATTATAGACACCATATAATTCGTCACCCACCCTAGGCTACGTACTGTATTCAGGAGAAGGAAGAAGAGTAGACTAGGGACTCTACTTCATACTCATATCAGGCGAGTTTGAAATATGCAATCTCTTCTGCTGCATCATTCAACTACAACAATACACTGTCTGTAATTCATGACCAGATTGTTTTCGAACGTATTGTTCAGTTGATAATTGTCGGATATGCAGTAGCACTCGTCATGAAGATACAAGATCCCCACTTGAGAAAAAGCACATTCTCAGTCACTGACTGGCCTGTAACTTTTAGATAAATAAAATAGCTCTTCTATAAAAATAAAAAAAACGATGAAAAATATATTTACCCGCAAAATACGTTTTGTGTCAGTAGAAAGGTACCTCATAAACAGTAACAACTATGTAATGATGATGTTATAACATTGTAATTACAGAGAGAGAGAAGAGCACCACCATGTCATCTTCATTCTCAGACACACTCCAGTTCCGTTTCTCCAGCCCCGTCCACGATGACTCCATCCTGCAAAAGATGAGCCTGCTGAGAGAGGACCGACGCTTCTGTGACGTCACCCTCGTCCTCGGATCAGGGTCGTTCCGCTTCCCGGGTCACCGGGTGGTCCTGGCGGCCTCCTCTGCCTTCCTCCGGGACCAGTTCCTGCTGCACGAGGGGAGCCGGGAGCTGCTTGTGACTGTGGTGCCCAGTGCGGAGGTGGGCCATCGGCTGCTCCTGTCCTGTTACACAGGCCACCTGGAGGTCCCTCTGAGGGAGCTGGTCAGCTATCTGACGGCAGCGAGCGCACTGCAGATGAGCCACGTGGTGGAGAGGTGTGCCCAGGCCGTCTCTCAGTACCTGGACCCCACCCTTGCCCACCTGAAGCTGGAGAGGAGCCCAGAGACTGAGGGAACCCCTCTACCACCACCAGACAGCGTTAAACCCCAACCCAGCTCAGCAAGTCTGGACGAGGGGGAGATGGAGACCCAGGAGGACCCAGAGGACAGAGACCACAGCCTGACCTCAGAAGACACTCTGGACAGTGTCCACATGGTACACACTAACAGCACGTACCCTTACAGCCCGTACCCTTACCCGACGGGCGCCCATAAACGCAAGCAGCGCCCGCCCACGCCATGCAGAGAGTATAGGAAGAGGACCTTCCCCCCAGCAGGAAGTCCTGCCCACAGCAGTTCAGGATTGGCTGACAGCTCCCAGGACCAGGAAGTGGACGGGGACTCTGGAGAGGACATATACATGCTTGCTGCTCGTCATATGCAGGGAGTTGGGGGCGGGTCTCCCGAGTCCTCCTTTAGAGTTCTGACGGGGGCAGAGTTTTCAGGACGGGGACAGGAGATGCTCCTCCAGAGACCCTACCTGTGCAGGAAGTGTGACCGAGGGTTCCACCACCTGGACAGCTACGTGGGACACTTAAAGGAGCACAGGCTCTACCCATGTCTTCTCTGTGGGAAGAGCTTCAGCCAGAAAAGCAACCTGACCCGACACATCAGGGTTCACACAGGGGTCAAGCCTTTCCAGGTGAGTGGAACACATCCCTCCACCTTTACTGTGTTTAAAGCACTTTGAGCATCTTGACAAGCTCCTATGTGACTCAGTTCGTAAGCGTGTGGGGCTGTCAATGCCAGGGTTGTGAGATGTATAAGATGTATTTTAGTATTGTTTGTATGTAATGTATTGTAATCTCCTTTGGATGTGACTGTCTGCTAAATTTCATATATTATTATTTTATTACTATATTATAATTCCAGTGCCCGCTTTGCCACAAGACCTTTTCCCAGAAGGCCACGCTGCAAGACCACCTTAACCTCCACACAGGGGACAAGCCACACAAGTGCAACTACTGCGCCATCCACTTCGCACACAAACCAGGCCTCCGGCGCCACCTCAAGGACATCCATGGCAAGAGCAGCCTTCAGAACATGTTTGAGGAGGTGGTGTGAGCCTGGGAGCTGCTGGACTTCTGCAGCAAGAGACTTCTGAGTTAAGCATACCAGTGCCTAAATGAAAACTACAAAGAATTTGAACAGCAAAAAATTCAAACTACAGAGAATTAGAACTACAAAGAATTAAAACTAAAGAGCATTAGAACTACAAATAATTAAAACGACAGAGAATTAGAACTACAGAGAATTAGAACTACAGAGAATTAGAACTACAAAGAATTAAAACTAAAGAGCATTAGAACTACAAAGAATTTAAACTACAGAGAATTAGAACTACAAAGAATTAAAACTACAAAGAATTTGAACTACAAACAATTTGAACTACAAACAATTTAAACTAAAAATAATTAGGACTACAAAGACAAGGAGGAAACTAGTGTAAATGTATTGCACTCAATGTGTATATATGCCAGTATATATTCAACTTGTCTGCCTCTTTAATGATGCAGCGAGAGTTTTAGCACAGACCCATGTCTAAATGAAAACTATGTAGAAGAACAGGCCAGGAGGGAGAAGTAGACTAAACTAGAGTGGATTGAAAAGATATTGAAATGACCAACTGAAGATGATCTTCCACTAGTTTGCCTCTTTCCTAATGTGATGTTTTTGCACTTTATTTTCTCCCCCCATCCAGATACTCTAATGAGTGTTTTTATGGACTAGCACAGGAACATACAGAATCAGTCAACAAACTGTAGCTACATCACTGCTATTTATATTTTTGTGCATTAGAGTATGTACCCACAAGTGTGTGTGTGTGTATTGTGTGTGTGTGTGTGTATTTGTGTGTGTGTATTGTGTGTGAGTGTGTGTGTGTGTATTTGTGTGTGTGTGTGTGTATTTGTGTGTGTGTGTGTATTTGCGTGTGTGTGTGTGTATTTGTGTGTGTGTGTGTGTATTTGTGTGTGTGTGTGTGTGTGTGTATTTGTGTGTGTGTATTGTGTGTGAGTGTGTGTGTGTGTATTTGTGTGTGTGTGTGTGTATTTGTGTGTGTGTGTGTATTTGCGTGTGTGTGTGTGTATTTGTGTGTGTGTGTGTATTTGTGTGTGTGTGTGTGTGTACTGTAAGAGAAATGTGTCCACCTGTCTGTGTTTCTTTAGGATAGATATCTGCTGTGTTTCTTTAGGATAGATATCTGTCTGTGTTTCTTTACGATAGATATCTGTCTGTGTTTCTTTACGATAGATATCTGTCTGTGTTTCTTTACGATAGATATCTGTCTGTGTTTCTTTAGGATAGATATCTGTCTGTGTTTCTTTACGATAGATATCTGTCTGTGTTTCTTTAGGATAGATATCTGTCTGTGTTTCTTTACGATAGATATCTGTCTGTGTTTCTTTACGATAGATATCTGCTGCTTTGATATATGGCCGTGACGCACAACACCTCGAAGGATCCCATGTGTGTGTTTTATTAAGATGCTGTTGTTAAGATGATGTTGTTAAGATGATGTTGTTAAGATGATGTTGTTAAGATGATGTTATTAAGATGATGTTATTAAGATAATGTTGTTAAGATGATGTTATTAAGATAATGTTGTTAAGATGATGTTGTTAAGATGATGTTGTTAAGATGATGTTATTAAGATGATGTTATTAAGATAATGTTGTTAAGATGATGTTATTAAGATAATGTTGTTAAGATGATGTTGTTAAGATGATGTTGTTAAGATGATGTTATTAAGATGATGTTATTAAGATAATGTTGTTAAGATGATGTTATTAAGATAATGTTGTTAAGATGATGTTGTTAAGATGATGTTGTTAAGATGATGTTATTAAGATGATGTTATTAAGATAATGTTGTTAAGATGATGTTATTAAGATAATGTTGTTAAGATGATGTTGTTAAGATGATGTTATTAAGATGATGTTATTAAGATAATGTTGTTAAGATGATGTTGTTAAGATGATGTTGTTAAGATGATGTTGTTAAGATGATGTTGTTAAGATGATGTTGTTAAGATGATGTTGTTAAGATGATGTTATTAAGATGATGTTGTTAAGATGATGTTGTTAAGATGATGTTGTTAAGATGATGTTGTTAAGATGATGTTGTTAAGATGATGTTGTTAAGATGATGTTATTAAGATGATGTTGTTAAGATGATGTTGTTAAGATGATGTTGTTAAGATGATGTTTTGGTTTTACTACTTGACTTGTGAAGCACCTGAAAATAATGAGGTAGTTTTATGCTGATTGACAAATCAGACATGGCTAATTTTAGGTAACTTTGCAAATGTAACATTAGCTGTCTCTTTTCATATGAATATTGCATAATGTCTCATTGATTAAATGTGTGTCTGTTTAAATCAGCAGTTCTCTTGTCATGGTTGTAGAATTTAACTGCATACTGCGTTGTAGACTTTTTATAGATGGCCACAAGGTGGCACCTGCAGTATTGGATGATGTGAATTTCATCTTTCTGACATTTCACTTGGAACAAAGAGTTTACTTGTAGACAGTCATTCTCCAAGAACACGTAATCATGGAATGTGTTGGTGTGTGTAGGAATGGAATGTATTAATCAATATATTCTTTGCGTAAATGAGTGCTCTACAATATGTTGGTGTTTCTGTGTGTTGGTCTGTAGGGCTATGTGTTCTGCATGGGTAAGAGATGTAGAGTGAGGGAGGCAGTGGTATGCCCCAGTATATAACCTGAATCATCTGTGTACCTCACTGAGCCCCAGTATATAACCTGAGTCATCTGTGTACCTCACTGAGGCCCAGTATATAATCTGAGTCATCTGTGTACTTCACTGAGCCCCAGTATATAATCTGAGTCATCTGTGTACTACACTGAGCCCCAGTATATAACCCGAGTCATCACTGAGCATCTACTCTGTCTGAGTGGATACTCCTGCATGTCTGAGAGGGTTTCCTTTCAATCTCTCCCCTCCTTAATCTCTCTCAGTCACTCTCTCCTCTTTCTCTTTTATCCCTTTGCTGGATAAATGTCAGCCTCACTCAGCTCAGTGCAAACCAACAATTCTCCCATGGTCCCCCCGGAGTACTGAGAGGGACACAGAGCGACTGTAAAAGGGAGTTGTGTGTGTGTGTGTGTGTGTGTGTGTGTGTGTGTGTGTGTGTGTGTGTGTGTAAAGTGCTGTTTAGGACCGTTCCATTATTGAATGAGGAATGGAGGAGAGGAGAGAGGGGGAGTATTGGGCCTCTCTTTCTCCATCCTCTGAACAACGTTTCTGCTACTTCTAGAGCCATACTACAACCAGCGAAAACTTAAGATTCCAGTATGGGCTCAATAACTAGGTTATTATAGGAAGTCTACAATCATGACACAGTAACAACTGATGAATTACTGAATGCTAGAAACATTCGGAATGCACTGCACTTTATCTTGCATTAGATTGTACTGTTAGACAAATAAGATTAGCAAGCAGAGACCGTGAGAAGGTCAATTCGATAGGTGACTGTCATTATAGCGTCAAAACCCGCTCAGAGCATTGTGTCTATAGGTCCTATCGCATCCCCTGTCTCTTTAAAAACGATGCGGTCCACGCCTCGAAAAGCGGCTTGTTCCGGCTTTGCCTCTTTACGTCTTTATCCTTGCCCATAATATGAAAATAGTACCACATACGCACTACCATAATAAACAAGGTTTTGAGGTAAATGTTCAATATATATTATTTTGTTCCGCTCGTTTTAACACGAAACACTCTCCTGCTGATCAAGACGCGCCTGCTACCGGCACGCAGTTCAAAAACGGGAAGCGGAGTGATACAATACACACGATCGTTGTCCCTAGTTGTCAAACCAAGGGAGGGTAGGCTACCTGAGCGAACAAGTCGCGTAGGTTGGGAATGAATATAGAAATTGGAGCAGATAACTGTCATTTGATGTGCTGAAATGACAGTTTTCAATGCGGGATCTATATCATTCAGTTGATTACAGCTGTTCCATTGCAACAGCTGCTGATGTTTTTTTCCGTTTGTTCTCTTGGACGATAAAAAGATGATCATTGTAGTACTCCGTTACAGTGCCTAAGGTAAGTGACAGAAAGAGGCGCGACTTTTAGCTGGTTGTCCATTTACGATTTGTTTGTGTTGCATGCTACTAAAACGCTAGGCGAATGGCTATACAATTTGGATGTGGAATCATGTAGTAAATGCAATTTATTTAGGAAATATTGGTGACTTAGCATTTTCTTCAGAGGAATTCATATTTATGCATCGAAAGTGCAGCCCAGTGTTATCATCATGAAGTCAAAATCCACAACCGATAACTGGCATGAGAAAAAGACCATATAAACAATTGCATCTTCATCTATTGGAAATAGAGCTATTATTCAATCAGGCTCTTTGCACAGAGGCATCAACAGATTAATGTTAGACAATGTTACACAAACTGGCTGTCCACTGAAGTTGCCTAACAAAATGCAGACTCCAATAATTACTGTTACATCTACTTCCGTGTACAGTCAGATCTCTCACGGGTGATGTGCCGGTGTCACCCACCCACCGCCAAGGTATTGATGCCAGGCTGAATACACTCTGAAAAGGCCTTCTTAAATCAAAATGAATACAGTCTGATATACAGCATATAATGTGCCCCAGGCCTAATATCACAAGGCCTACAAATGTAAAGTTGCACTTATAGTTGTGTTTATAGAGGACTGCAGTTATTCTGTTCCCAAATGAGAATAACAAATGGTTAAATTAATTTAGTCTAATATTAACCCTGAGATATGGATTATGTTTGAAAGTCACTCTACTAATTAAATTGTAAAATGTTGACCTCCGAATAGAAATCCAAACTGATAAACAAAAACAGGAAATCAACACTTTTGTTGTTTTTGAACCCAGGAAGAGGAAACAAGCTTGTTTTGTTGTTTTTCCTACAAACAGTTTGTTTTGAAAGGACCTTGTGTAACGGCTTTCTTCTGTGGACGAAGGAGAGGACCAAAGCGCAGCGTGGTTAGTGTTCATCATGTTTAATATAGACGATAAACATGAACACTACAAAATACAAAACAACAAATGTGGAAAAACCGAAACAGTTCTGTCTGGTGCAGACATACGAAGACAGAAGACAACCACCCACAAAAACCCAACACAAGACAGGCTACCTAAATATGGTTCCCAATCAGAGACAATGACTAACACCTGCCTCTGATTGAGAACCATATCAGGCCAAACATAGAAATTCCTTTGCTATACCATGCAAAGGAATATAATATTGAACTATTCATTCAGGGGGTAGTGAGGGAATGGTGATTAGGTTTGTGGCGGTCTTTTTTCATGACTCAAATAGACAGTAATGACTGTGACTCATTGAAGCCCACTCTGCTGGCAATGTTCCGTATTCCACATTCTATATTCCACACAAACACCTTTGCATGCACGTGTGCACTCTCTCTCTGTCTTCCTCTTTCCCTCTTTCTCTTTCTCTCTCTCTCTCTCTCTCTCTCTCTCTCTCTCTCTCTCTCTCTCTCTCTCTCTCTCTCTCTCTCTCTCTCTCTCTCTCTCTCTCTCTCTCTCTCTCTCTCTCTCTCTCTCTCTTTCTTTTTCTCTCTCTCTCTCACTCACTCACTCACTCACTCACTCACTCACTCACTCACTCACACACACACACACACTTATAAAACAGCCCTACTACTGGAGCTAACCTCCTCACATTCCAGGGATTCAGGTTCTACCCCTGCCCAAAGGCTAACATGAGGGCCTGTCCATCAGCAGACTCACTGATGAACCATTTAGAATGCCAGGCAGTCCTTTAGGTTCTAGAACACCTGCTGTTCTGTTGAGGCACACAGGGAACTATGAGCCAACAGGGAACTCTATGGGGCCATGTGAGGACTGACTGGGGCATACAGTATGTTTGAGGAGAGCTAAATGTGTAGAGCCAAACGGGTATAGCCACATGTTAAATGTAAATTATCTGCTGGTGGAAGACTGTGTGTGTGTGTGTGTGTGTGTGTGTGTGTGTGTGTGTGTGTGTGTGTGTGTGTGTGTGTGTGTGTGTGTGTGTGTGTGTGTGTGTGTGTGTGTGTGTGTGTGTGTGTGTGTGTGTGTGTGTGTGTGTGTGTGTGTGTGTGTGTGTGTGTGTGTGTGAGGACAGATATCCCCTTTTCTCACCCACAGTAGTCACAAGATGATGAGCATGCCATTTCCTCTTGTTTATATATAGTTTATCACATCGGTTACTGATTGTATAAGATTCTATATCACGAGGAGATCAGGGCCGATCTTTGCTATCTGCCACCTTAGGCGAGACTGACGAACACTGCCTCCCGCAAAACTAGAATAAGTAAGCAAAATGACGTTGAAAAGACGTCTAAAAGACATCTAAAATACGTATTTTCCAGAAATTGAAGTTAGGTTCCATTGGATGTTAAAAAAATATATTTTTCCGGTGTTGAAATCAAGCCCATTTTTGGTTCTGAATGAAAGTTGAAAATAAGTAATTTATAAATGTCTATGTTTTGGCCAAATCAAGGCTGGTCAAGACCGGACCGGAACCAAACATAGACCATGTCTGTGGATGTGGAAATCAAGGCAAGTCTGGAACTGCACCAAAAAGAGAGGTCCAAAAGGCATCGGCCTGTGCTTACTGAGGTGTAGCTTACCATGTTGTCTGAAATTGAATTTTATGATGCCCATCAATGTGGTAAGTAAAACACCCAAAAACGTTGTCAGTACAGGATTTAAAAAAATACATCCAAAAGAGGTCGGCTCATGCTTACTGGGGTGTAGCCTACCATGTCGGCCATCCATGTGGTAGGCCCATTTTTTGTAAAACAGGCCATTGCATTGACTTTATAAGTCCTGTTTGCAGTGACTAATCAATTTGACTATTTTAAACTCTGAATATCAGCTACCCAACTCTATCAGGAGTTATCGCGAGCCTATTTGCAATGTGTTTACACAGCGGGAAATACAGAAGTATTTTTATTTTGACATATCAGCTATGTCATAAATTAACTATACAAACGTGAAGCCACTGATCATAATAATGGGATGAAACTCCTGGACAATTGTTGTGATTGTCCATTCCATATTGCCCATGTTACTTTGACCTGTACCGTTTTTAGGATATGTTGTTTATTAACATGACAGCACATTTTTTATTTGATTGAGCACTATTTAGGTTAGGCTATTTGATCGGAGAAACCTGCTACAGAAAATGCCACATACTATTTCTACCATATCGTATATCTACTACGTGATTTATGTTCGATCATTTTTTTTGAAGGAACAATGGTGGATCGCTGCAGAGATGCGTCTCTCCAACAGCACCATGGAGAGGCGCGCTGGGATTGGACAAGCAAACTGTTTTGCGCCCCTGCCTTTGACAAAGTGGGCACTGCTTATCAACGGGCGCTCACCTAAAAAGCCCATACGCCACTGGTTGAGAGAAATTGTCATAGTTTTTAGGCAGAATTATGTGAGGTTTTATGTGTTGTTGTTCGAGGTGCGTCTTGGTCAATTTATCTCAGAAAATGCCGCCCTCGTCAATCTGCCACCCTAGGCAGCCGCCTAATCCTTCCTGGGGAGATGTTTTAAATGATCTGGGGCGCCCCGAACAACAGGATATGTCGCTGTATCTTACAGTCAGGGACATTTGGTTTCAACGAGACACTGAATCACTCACTGTGGTTCAAATTGTATTTACCATTTCCCCGCCCAGAGGCTTCGGCGCGTCATCAAATCTAACTTCAGCTCTCCAAAACGTTCCCCCGATAGCCTTTACATGCGTTTTCACTTTAGTCCGCGAGCCAGTGACTGAGCCCTCGCGGAAACATGACGCGCAAGATCAGCACGGAGTTGTTCACGCGGGAGAGGCAATGTGGACACCGCGCGCCCTGGGCCACTTGGATGGTGCGTAATTTAGTTGGAAAAAAGCTTGACCTGCTTGACATTTTAGTCGATAGAATTGTAGGCATGCATATACTTTATGCAACATTTCATTTTCTAGTTGGGTGAGATTCGTGAGTTGAGTTAATTGTTGTTATTACTACATAATGGCATTTTCTAGTTAATGATGGACACAGCCAGTCAAGAATGTTCACACACACACACACACACACACACACACACACACACACACACACACACACACACACACACACACACACACACACACACACACACACACACACACACACTCACCTGTCCTTGGGTTCACGGTGGATGGTGTCTCCCTCTCTCTGCACAATGATTGATTGTGAACAGTAGTGTGTTCCTTTGTTGCATAACTGAACTCAGCATTACAGTAAGATAGTACAGGTCTAGCCTGGTAGAGCCCTCTCTGGGCCTGCCTGATGCAACTTCCTCATGCTATGCATTGGGTGAGGGGTGATGATGGAGCAGTTGGTTCCACCCAGCAGTTGCCGGTCTGTCGGTGCAGCCGTGGCTCCTGGGTGCTTTTCCTGCATCGTACAGAACCCCATGGTCTAAATTAAAGCCTTGCACAGACTGGCTTATTGGCCAGATCGTCTGCAGCAATGATCCATATCCATTTGGCTACAACTGGCTGTATGAGCATATTCTCTCTATCTCTGTCTGAACCAGAATCTGGCTTTACTGGAGACGTTGATATGGCGAATCTCCTTTAAGCCCATGAAGCAGCCATTCAACTTGCCATTCACTAGCTTTTCAAGGTTAACAATTATTTACTGACGTCACGGCCGGTATGTACTTCCATAAAAGGTAGAAAATAAAAAGGTCTATTCGGCACCTTCAATCGTTCACGTCCCAAGGATTCCGAACAGCACTAACCTTACTGCCTACAAATCTACAATACAAAGGATGTTGCCGTAGAGGCATTTTTTCGGTTGCATGTAGATTTTTATTTAGACCTTGCATACCGGCTGTGACAGCAGTAATTGACTATAGCTGATAATCGAAACTCCATATTTGGTGAGTAACTTACGTATTTAGACATTATTAAGCTTGAAACGCTGCTTAATGGCAAGTTAAACGGCTGCTTCCTGGACTTAAAGGAGTTTGCCATATAAAGACAGATTCTGGTTAAATCCCTGTCTCCCTCTGTGTGCCCATACTGATCCTGTTGCTGTCTTGGGTTTAACGCAGAGGATTTATAATCCTGTGCCCTGTAGCTGAGTTTATAGAGAGAGAGAGACAGAGAGAGACAGGAAGCGAGACAGAGAGAGAGGGGTGTAAATCTGGCCTGGTACTCAGTCAGTGTGTAAATCAGACTGATAGGATCATGCCATGGTAGAGCACATCCATGGTCTTTAGCCAGCCAAGGGAGGCCTCTCCACCTGCTTGCCCAGGAGGAGGCATGATGTAAGGGCAGGGAAGGCATCAGAGAGAGGGTGGAGATGCAGCAGAATGGGTGGGGTTGTGGATGTGTGACCAACTGAGGTTCTAATTTCGTGGCGCGGGTGTTCCCTAATTTCGTGGTCCGCTGAGCTAAAGCCTATGCATTAGACCAGGCAGTTAACACAAGTCTTCAGGTCTCAAGACGAGGTTACTCATCATGAGAGTGTGGTTCAGCAAACCACCTGTGTTTACAGAGGGTTGTGGGCACTGGATGAGAGAGGTATAGAAGAGAGTGAGATTGAGGGAAAGAAAGAAAGCGTTGAGAGATTGCCGCTCACCGGTCTACATTATTTTCCAAGATTGTGATTGTGAAACAGCTACAACGTCTATAGCCACTAGGGGACAGATTTATGGACCATTGCACCTGGGCAGTTGGCACCTTTTTGTATTTGCAAGGCAATGAAATACAAAAAAACGACACTGAAACTCAACAGGCCAGTTTCCCAGACACATTAAAAGCCCAGTCCAGGACTAAAAAGCTTGCTCAATGGAGGAGCAATGGAGTGCAGGATCTCTCTGGCGATGACCAGTCTGGACGCTGACCTGCACTCTAACCCACTTTCTTTCTTCTTCTATACCAGTTGTCAGTGAGCTGTCGGGGCGTGGCGGCATGCGATCCCCCTGAGCAAGACAGCGCCCTCCAGAGGTGACAGCAGGGAGGACAGGCAGCAGGATGCCAGTGCAGGCGGCCCAGTGGACAGAGTTCCTCTCCTGCCCCATCTGCTACAACGAGTACGACAGCAGCGGCCACAAGCCCATCAGTCTGGGCTGCTCGCACACGGTGTGTAAGACCTGTCTCCACAAGCTGCACCGCAAGGCCTGTCCGTTCGACCAGACAGCCATCAACACTGACATCGACCTCCTGCCAGTCAACAGTGCCCTGCTACAGCTGGTGGGAGCTCAGGTGGGCACAGCATGTCTTGTTGTTGTGGTTCTTCTAATGATGATAGTTATGCTAATGATGATCATGATTGTGATGGTAATGATGATGATTGTGATGGTAATGATGATGATTGTGAAAATTATGATGATACTGATGATGATGATAGTGAATATTGTGATGATGATGATTGTGATGATAATTATAATGATTGTGATGATACTGATGATGATTGTGAAGATAATGATGATGATTGTGAAGATAATAATGATACTGATGATGATATTGATGATACTGATGATGGTGATAATGATGATATTGATGATGATGATACTGATGACTGTGATGATTGTGATGACAATGATGACGATAATGATGATGATTGTGAAGATGATGATACTGATGATGGTGATAATGATTATAGTGATGATACAGATGATGATTATGAGAGTGATGATAATGATGATGATTGTGAAGCTGATGATACTGATGATGATTATACTGATGATGGTGATAATGATTATAATGATGATACCAATGATGAGAGTGATTATTGTGATGATAATAATGATTGTGATGATACTGATTATGATGATGAGTGTCATGATAATGATGTTGTGTGTTCCCAGGCTGTGGAGTCCCAGGCTGTGACTCTGAGCAGTGCTGTGGAGGTAGGGCACTATGAGGTGTGCAGGGTGTGTGTGGAGGAGCTGGCTCTCTATCTCAAACCCATCAGTGGAGAAAAAGGTACCAGAACACAGAGATTTGGTGCTAAATGCATCTGTGTGTGTGTGTGTGTGTTTCCAGACAGAGAGGTGCTCTCTGCTGCTGTCCCTGTGTTCAGCACAGTGTTTTTTTTTCCTTCTGAGGGGACACTGAGGTCAGAGCAGTGTACATGTGTGTGTGTGTGTGTGTGTGTGTGTCGTTGTGTGTGTGTGTGTGTGCAGTTGAGGTTAGGTTAGAGAAACACAGTATTTCCTGTTATTCTCAGGGTCTGAGCTTAATGTGGTGGGAACGTTTGCGTCAGAGCATGTAGAAGCAGCTAGAACCAGGAAGACCATGCGCTCTGTAAGGCCATACGGAACTTGGGCCCCCCACACCAACACAAAGCCTGAAACCCCACATTACATCAATAGGAAATGTAATGAGCTGTGCCGAAAGTAGTTTGAGTTAAATTAGTTTAATTTAAAGGAGTCCTTCAATTAGATGACAAGAAAAAAGTATATTTAGGAAATGTGAAGTTAAACTAACAACATGACTTTACCCTGCATGTCATTTCAAATGGCACATTTCATTATACCTCATTCTCAGAATAACAGTAAATTGCAGAGTAGATCATCTGTAGTGAATACTTTAGTTGATTTATTTTCCTGAAACTACACGGTTGGTTAAGGGCTTGTAAGTAAACATTTCACGGTAAGGTCTACCTACACCTGTTGTATTCAGTGCATGTGACAAATCCAATTTGATTTGATAATTGCATGGTGGAGGATGGACAATCCTTCTCCCAGGACCCATAAACCGCTGTGTGACGGGCAGTAAACCTTGAGTCCTGTTTTCCCATCAGTGCTTTTAAAAGCCCATATCTGAGGAGCAGTGCTCCGTTTATTGGGTTAATTCACCTGGAAAGCTGAGAATGCAGTTCAATCCCTCGGCAGCTTTGTCAACTGTTTTTGTGGTGATCACAGAATTGGAGAGGGGACAGTGGTCATCCATCCCTGGTCTTTAATAGACTCACTCTAATAAAGGGTTTTAAGACACTCTCGTCAGCACTTTGTCCTGCTATGGGACATTTATTAGAGGATGAGAGGGGTTTTCTACTGTGGGCAGCACTAGCAGACTACATAAATGCACTTTTGTTTTAGACCAGGATTACATTTTAGCTCTGGTAAACAATAACAGAGTTTGGGAAATTGTCTCTGTATTAGTATATCAGTGTGTGTGTGTTTCTGTTCATATGTCTGTGTTTCTGTTAGTGTCTCTGTGTTTCTGTTAATGTGTCTGTGTTTCTGTTAATGTGTCTGTGTTTCTGTTAATGTGTCTGTGTTTCTGTTACTGTGTCTGTGTTTCTGTTAATGTGTCTGTGTTTCTGTTACTGTGTCTGTGTTTCTGTTACTGTGTCTGTGTTTCTGTTAATGTGTCTGTGTTTCTATTCGTGTGTCTGTGTTTCTATTCGTGTGTCTGTGTTTCTGTTAGTGTGTCTGTGTTTCTGTTACTGTGTCTGTGTTTCTGTTACTGTGTCTGTGTTTCTGTTACTGTGTCTGTGTTTCTGTTAATGTGTCTGTGTTTCTATTCGTGTGTCTGTGTTTCTATTCGTGTGTCTGTGTTTCTGTTAGTGTGTCTGTGTTTCTGTTACTGTGTCTGTGTTTCTGTTACTGTGTCTGTGTTTCTGTTAATGTGTCTGTGTTTCTATTCGTGTGTCTGTGTTTCTATTCGTGTGTCTGTGTTTCTGTTAGTGTGTCTGTGTTTCTGTTAATGTGTCTGTGTTTCTGTTAATGTGTCTGTGTTTCTGTTAATGTGTCTGTGTTTCTGTTAATGTGTCTGTGTTTCTGTTAGTGTGTCTGTGTTTCTGTTAATGTGTCTGTGTTTCTGTTAATGTGTCTGTGTTTCTGTTAGTGTGTCTGTGTTTCTGTTAATGTGTCTGTGTTTCTGTTAATGTGTCTGTGTTTCTGTTAATGTGTCTGTGTTTCTGTTAATGTGTCTGTGTTTCTGTTCGTGATTCTGTCCGTTTGTGTGCGTATTTCAGTATTTATGTTTCTGATGCAGTCTTCTGACGTTTGACCCCTTCCTCTCCGCAATCCAGGTGTGGTGACCCTCAGTCCGAGCGTGCTCAGTCGGCCCATGCAGAGGAAGCTGGTGACACTCGTCAACTGTCAGCTGGTGGAGGAGGAGGGGCGGTTGCGGGCGGTGCGGGCGGGCAGGTCGCTAGGGGAACGTACCGTCACAGAGCTCATCCTGCAGCACCAGAACCCACAGCAGCTCTCTGCTAACCTGTGGGCCGCCGTCAGAGCACGGGGATGCCAGTTCCTGGGGCCTGGTGAGTGGTGATTGGATGATACACCTGTCAGTCATATGATGTACTGGACCTAGTCAGTGGTGATAGGATAATACACCTGTCAATCACATCTTCAGCATGCTTTTCTCTCTGTGTCCTATCCTCCCTCTCTACTCTGTTATATGATGCTGAAGCACTATGGTGTCTTATAATGATTACTCATAGGGCAGATCCTGAGCGAGGGGGTTCCAGTCTGAGGACACCAGTACAACACTGTATCATGTCCTACAGTGTGATAGGATTCCCTCTTGCTGTAAAAAAAAATATATAAGATGAAATGCCAGATATGTACTAATACATTTTATGTCATTCATTTATTTGATCAGGTTAGCCTCATTGAGATGAACAATCTCTTCTACAAGAGAGACCTGGCTAAAATAGCAGCACACAAAGTTTCAGACACATTTACAACATAAACCACAAAGCATAACCTCCCTAAATGACTACCACCCTGTAGCACTCACGTCTGTAGCCATGAAGTGCTTTGAATGGCTCACATCAACACAATCATCCCGGAAACCCTAAATCCACTCATATTTGCATAAACACCTCCCTCTGCAACTGGATCCTGGACTTCCTGACTAGCCACCCCCAGGTGGTAAGGGTAGGCAACAACACATCTACCACGCTGATTCTCAACAAGGGGGCCCCTCAGGTGTGCGTGCTTGGTCCCCTACTGTACTCCCTGTTCAATCACGACTGCGTGGCCACGCACGACTCCAACACAATCATTAAGTTTGCTGACGACACAACGGTGGTAGGCCTGATCATTGACAATGACGAGACAGCCTATACGAAGGAGGTCAGAGACCTGGCAGTGTCTTATAACGTTAGCAAGAAAAAGGAGCTGACCGTGGATTACAGGAAAAGGAGGGCCGAACACACCCCCATTCACATCAACGGGGCTGTAGTGGTGCGGGTCGAGGAAAAGGAGGGCCGAACAAACCCCCATTCACATCAACGGGGCTGTAATGGTGCGGGTCGAGGAAAAGGAGGGCCGAACAAACCCCCATTCACATCAACGGGGCTGTAATGGTGCGGGTCGAGGAAAAGGAGGGCCGAACAAACCCCCATTCACATCAACGGGGCTGTAATGGTGCGGGTCGAGGAAAAGGAGGGCCGAACACACCCCCATTCACATCAACGGGGCTGTCGTGGTGCGGGTCGAGGAAAAGGAGTGCCGAACACACCCCCATTCACATCAACGGGGCTGTAGTGGTGCGGGTCGAGGAAAAGGAGGGCCGAACACACCCCCATTCACATCAACGGTGCTGTAGTGGTGCGGGTCGAGGAGAAGGAGGGCCGAACACACTCCCATTAACATCAACGGGGCTGTAGTGGTGCGGGTCGAGGAAAAGGAGGGCCCAACACACCCCTATTCACATCGACGGGGCTGTAGTGGTGCGGGTTTAAATTTCCCTTGATGTCCACATCACCAACAAACTATGATGGTGCAAACGCACCAAGACAGTCGTGAAGAGGGCACGACATCACCTTTTCCCCCTCAGGAGACTGAAAAGATTTGGCATAGGTCCTCAGATCCTCAAAATGTTCTACAGCTGCACCATCGAGAGCATCCTGACCCGTTACATCACCGCCTGGTATGGAAACTGCTATACTAGGTGGTGTCAGAGAAAGGCCCAAAAAATTGTCAGAGACTCGGGTAACACAAGTCATAGACTGTTCTCTCTGCTACTGCACGGCAAGCTGTACCTGAGCGCCAAGTCTAGGTCCAAAAGGCTCCTTAACAGCTTCTACCCTCAAACCATAAGACCATAAACCATAAGAACACTTAATCAAATGGCCATCCGGTCAATTTGCATTGCCCCCCCCCCCCCTTTCTTTTTACACTGCTGCTACTCGCTGTTTATTATCTATGCATAGTCACTTTACCCCTACCTAAATGTATAAATTACCTCAACTAATCTGTACCCAGCACATTGACTCGGTACCGGTATCCCCTCTAAACAGCCTTGTTATTGTTAATTTATTGTGTTACTTTTTAGTTAATTTTTTACTTTAGTTTACTTCATAAATATTTTCTTTACTCTATTTTCTTAGAACTGCCCTGTTGGTTAAGGGCTTGTAAGTAAGCATTTCACTGTAAGGTCTACACCTGTTGGTTAAGGGCTTGTAAGTAAGCATTTCACTGTAAGGTCTACACCTGTTGGTTAAGGGCTTGTAAGTAAGCATTTCACTGTAAGGTCTACACCTGTTGGTTAAGGGCTTGTAAGTAAGCATTTCACTGTAAGGTCTACACCTGTTGGTTAAGGTCTTGTAAGTAAGCATTTCACTGTAAGGTCTACACCTGTTGGTTAAGGGCTTGTAAGTAAGCATTTCACTGTAAGGTCTACACCTGTTGGTTAGGGGCTTGTAAGTAAGCATTTCACAGTAAGGTCTACACCTGTTGGTTAAGGTCTTGTAAGTAAGCATTTCACTGTAAGGTCTACACCTGTTGGTTAAGGGCTTGTAAGTAAGCATTTCACTGTAAGGTCTACACCTGTTGGTTAAGGGCTTGTAAGTAAGCATTTCACTGTAAGGTCTACACCTGTTGGTTAAGGGCTTGTAAGTAAGCATTTCACTGTAAGGTCTACACCTGTTGGTTAAGGGCTTGTAAGTAAGCATTTCACTGTAAGGTCTACACCTGTTGGTTAAGGGCTTGTAAGTAAGCATTTCACTGTAAGGTCTACACCTGTTGGTTAAGGGCTTGTAAGTAAGCATTTCACTGTAAGGTCTACACCTGTTGGTTAAGGGCTTGTAAGTAAGCATTTCACTGTAAGGTCTACACCTGTTGGTTAAGGTCTTGTAAGTAAGCATTTCACTGTAAGGTCTACACCTGTTGGTTAAGGGCTTGTAAGTAAGCATTTCACTGTAAGGTCTACACCTGTTGGTTAAGGTCTTGTAAGTCAGCATTTCACTGTAAGGTCTACACCTGTTGGTTAAGGTCTTGTAAGTAAGCATTTCACTGTAAGGTCTACACCTGTTGGTTAAGGGCTTGTAAGTAAGCATTTCACTGTAAGGTCTACACCTGTTGGTTAAGGGCTTGTAAGTAAGCATTTCACTGTAAGGTCTACACCTGTTGGTTAAGGGCTTGTAAGTAAGCATTTCACTGTAAGGTCTACACCTGTTGGTTAAGGGCTTGTAAGTAAGCATTTCACTGTAAGGTCTACACCTGTTGGTTAAGGTCTTGTAAGTCAGCATTTCACTGTAAGGTCTACACCTGTTGGTTAAGGTCTTGTAAGTAAGCATTTCACTGTAAGGTCTACACCTGTTGGTTAAGGTCTTGTAAGTCAGCATTTCACTGTAAGGTCTACACCTGTTGGTTAAGGTCTTGTAAGTCAGCATTTCACTGTAAGGTCTACACCTGTTGGTTAAGGGCTTGTAAGTAAGCATTTCACTGTAAGGTCTACACCTGTTGGTTAAGGGCTTGTAAGTCAGCATTTCACTGTAAGGTCTACACCTGTTGGTTAAGGTCTTGTAAGTCAGCATTTCACTGTAAGGTCTACACCTGTTAGTTAAGGGCTTGTAAGTCAGCATTTCACTGTAAGGTCTACACCTGTTGGTTAAGGGCTTGTAAGTAAGCATTTCACTGTAAGGTCTACACCTGTTGGTTAAGGGCTTGTAAGTAAGCATTTCACTGTAAGGTCTACACCTGTTGGTTAAGGGCTTGTAAGTAAGCATTTCACTGTAAGGTCTACACCTGTTGGTTAAGGGCTTGTAAGTAAGCATTTCACTGTAAGGTCTACACCTGTTGGTTAAGGTCTTGTAAGTCAGCATTTCACTGTAAGGTCTACACCTGTTGGTTAAGGTCTTGTAAGTAAGCATTTCACTGTAAGGTCTACACCTGTTGGTTAAGGTCTTGTAAGTCAGCATTTCACTGTAAGGTCTACACCTGTTAGTTAAGGGCTTGTAAGTCAGCATTTCACTGTAAGGTCTACACCTGTTAGTTAAGGGCTTGTAAGTAAGCATTTCACTGTAAGGTCTACACCTGTTGGTTAAGGGCTTGTAAGTAAGCATTTCACTGTAAGGTCTACACCTGTTGGTTAAGGGCTTGTAAGTAAGCATTTCACTGTAAGGTCTACACCTGTTGGTTAAGGGCTTGTAAGTCAGCATTTCACTGTAAGGTCTACACCTGTTGGTTAAGGTCTTGTAAGTCAGCATTTCACAGTAAGGTCTACACCTGTTGGTTAAGGTCTTGTAAGTCAGCATTTCACTGTAAGGTCTACACCTGTTGGTTAAGGTCTTGTAAGTCAGCATTTCACTGTAAGGTCTACACCTGTTGGTTAAGGGCTTGTAAGTAAGCATTTCACTGTAAGGTTGTATTAGGCGGATGTTTATTTGATTTGATAATAATACATAAATAAAGCATAGTGATATCAATAATACAGCATATTAATATCAGATACTATGTACTATGTACTAGTACTTAAAACATTAGTTTCGGAACATAACGCCACTGATATGTACTAGTAGTACTTCATAAGTACTATGCAGTATGTACTAGTACTTAAATAATTGCTTAATTAATCCTCTTCATCCCCTTTGGAACATAAGGCCACTGATATGTACTAGCAGTACTTCATATGTGATATGCAGTATGTACTGTAGCTACATGATGACAGTTGTGTGTGTTGTCTGATACAGCCACGCAGGAGGATGCTCTGAAGCTGGTACTGTTGGCGCTAGAGGACGGCTCAGCTCTGTCCAGGAAAGTTCTTGTCCTTTTTGTGGTCCAGAAGCTGGAGGCTCGGTTCCCTCAGGCCTCCAAAACCTCCATAGGACATGTGGTCCAGCTACTCTACAGGGCCTCCTGCTTTAAGGTGAGACCTATTCTACTGTATTGGTATATTGTATTGTATATTGTACTGCATATTGTACTGCATATTGTATTGTATATTGTACTGCATATTGTATTGGTATATTGTATTGTATATTGTACTGCATATTGTATTGTATGCTCCCAAATGCACTTATGATGCACGTAGGCATGCAAATACACACACATACGCACAAGTACACATGCACACGCACACACCACAAACTCATACACGTCACTGGTCTCCATAACCTTGTAGCCTTCAGGCTGTCGTGGTTTAATATAATGATGATAGAAAATATGGTTTTATCAAAGCGCTAAAGAAGCATGTTAAAAGTGCCAGAGACATAACTAGGCACCATACTGTACCATACCACCAGTCATGGTTACTGATGCACTCTGAAGTGGTGCCACCTTCTGCCTCTGGCACTCATCATGCCCAGCAGTGGAGAACGCTTCCGTTTGTCACTTACCATGTGTTCCTGAATCTCTCTGGGAGATTTCAAATTCACATCTCTAGTTTAGATTTATATGGCCAATTATGACACATTACTGTAGCTGTCATTGGAAACATGTTCCACATGAAACGACTCAAAATGGTCCTCTTTCTGCTCACTCCTCTGAAAACTCCCAGTGATAGAAACGGTATGCTATTGGTGAATGTGTGTGTGTTTGTGTGTGCGTGCATAAGTGCGTGTGCATGTGTGTATGTGTGTGTGCAAGTGAGAGATAGCCTTGTTGTTGTGTCCTCCAGCCTGTAAGCATGGTTGGCATGGTTGGCAGGACTGCAATGCCAACCATTTACCCAGGGTGAAACACTGTTCTATATTTTCCCCAGTTGCCCAGTCGGTCACAGAGTCACAGTCAAAGAGTCACAGTCAAAGAGTCACAGTCAAAGAGGCACAGTCACAGAGGCACAGTCACAGAGGCACAGTCACAGAGGCACAGTCACAGAGGCACAGTCACAGAGGCACAGTCACAGAGGGACTGGCCTGGTGTATTATGATAATTACTCATAGGGCCGATTCTGAGTGGGGGAACTCTGTTTCTCACACCTGATCTGAGTTTTGAGTTTTGAGTCTGAGGACACAAGGCAATAAAACACAAATATCTTCTCAGTCATATGAGAGTGATGCGATTCTGTTTACTGGTTACTATAGGTCATTGGGTTACTGTAGGTCATTGGGTTACTGTAGGTCACTGGGTTACTGTAGATCACTGGGTTACTGTAGATCACTGGGTTACTGTAGGTCACTGGGTTACTACAGGTCACTGGGTTACTGTAGATCACTGGGTTACTGTAGATCACTGGGTTACTGTAGGTTACTGCAGGTCACTGGGTTACTGTAGGTCACTGGGTTACTGTAGGTCACTGGGTTACTGTAGGTCACTGGGTTACTGTAGGTCACTGGGTTACTGTAGATCACTGGGTTACTGCAGGTCACTGTGTTATTGTAGATCACTGGGTTACTGTAGATCACTGGGTTACTGTAGGTCACTGGGTTACTGTAGGTCACTGGGTTACTGTAGATCACTGTGTTATTGTAGATCACTGGGTTACTGTAGATCACTGGGTTACTGTAGGTCACTGGGTTACTGTAGATCACTGGGTTACTGTAGGTCACTGGGTTACTGTAGATCACTGGGTTACTGTAGGTCACTGGGTTACTGTAGGTCACTGGGTTACTGTAGATCACTGGGTTACTGTAGATCATGTGAATTTGTTTGGTTTATTGGGTGTAGGTTTCTAACTGTACTGTATGTCCCAACCCTCCCCCCTACATCCTCTCCCTCCCTCCACCCTACGTCCCATCCTCCGCTCCTCCCCTCGCACCCCCTCACCTCCCCTCCCTCCACCTTACCTCCCATCCCTCCCTCTCCTCCCTCCCTCCCATCCCTCCCTCCCTCCCATCCTCCTCCCCTCCCTCCCTTCCTCCCAGGTGACCAAGCGTGACGAGGACTCGTCGTTGATGCAGCTAAAGGAAGAGTTCCGTGCGTACGAGGCTCTGCGTCGCGAGCATGATGCCCAGATCGTACACATCGCCATGGAGGCGGGGCTCCGTATCTCTCCTGAACAGTGGTCCTCTCTGCTCTATGGAGACCTCATCCACAAGTCACACATGCAGTCTATCATCGACAAGGTTTGTCTTCCTCCCCACCACTGTATTACTTTTTTTTACTTTTTTTGTGTAACCTTTATTAAGGCAAGTCAGTTAAGAACAAATTCTTATTTACAATGATGGCCTACCCTTGCCAAACCCTACCCCGGCCAAACCCTACCCCGGCCAAACCCTACCTCGGCCAAACCCTACCTCGGCCAAACCCTACCCCGGCCAAACCCTACCCCGGCCAAACCCTACCCCGGCCAAACCCTACCTCGGCCAAACCCTACCTCGGCCAAACCCTACCCCGGCCAAACCCTACCTCGGCCAAACCCTACCTCGGCCAAATCCTACCTCGGCCAAACCCTACCCCGGCCAAACCCTACCCCGGCCAAACCCTACCTCGGCCAAACCCTACCTCGGCCAAACCCTACCTCGGCCAAACCCTACCTCGGCCAAACCTTACCCCGGCCAAACCCTACCCCGGCCAAACCCTACCCCGGCCAAACCCTACCCCGGCCAAACCCTACCTCGGCCAAACCCTACCCCGGCCAAACCCTACCCCGGCCAAACCCTACCTCGGCCAAACCCTACCTCGGCCAAACCCTACCCCGGCCAAACCCTACCTCGGCCAAACCCTAACCTGGACGACGCTGGGCCAATTGTGCGCCGCCCTATGGGACTCCCAATCACGGCCGGTTGTGATACAGCCTGGAATCGAACCAGGGTCTGTAGTGACGCCGGTTTGCCAGGGACCATGTCCCAGGGACCACGTCTGCAGTGGAACATGTCCCAGGCACCATATCCCAGGCACCATATCCCAGGCACCATATCCCAGGCACCATGTCCCAGGGACCACGTCCCAGGGACCACGTCCCAGGCAAACCGGCGACCTAGGGATCCCCACCATACGTTAGCAACAACAACAACAAAAAATCATGTCTTGTCTTGTCATCAGGTGAATGATAATGGCAAGGAGAATTAATCAACATTTTAAAATGAAAACATTTCATACATAGTTTTTCATTATTTTGACCTCCCCACATTATAATTGGAAGAGGAAATGTAAACTCTATTGACTGGTAGCCTACCACAGGGTTCAATTCTCAACTCTTTTCTCTGTAAATATCAATGATGTCGCTCTTGCTGCCGGTGATTCCCTGATCCACCTCTACGCAGATGACACCATTCTGTATACATCTGACCCTTCTTTGGACACTGTGTTAACTAACCTCCAAACGAGCTTCGATGCCATACAACACTCCTTCCGTGGCCTCCAACTGCTCTTAAACGCTAGTAAAACCAAATGCATGCTTTTCAACCGTTCGCTGCCTGCACCCGCCCGCCCGACTAGCATCACTATCCTGGACGGTTCTGACCTAGAATATGTGGACAACTACAAATACCTAGGTGTCTGGCTAGACTGTAAACTCTCCTTCCAGACTCATGTTAAACATCTCCAATCCAAAATCAAATCTAGAATCGGCTTCCTATTTCGCAACAAAGCCTCCTTCACTCACGCCGCCAAACTTACCCTAGTAAAACTGACTCTCCTACCGATCCTCGACTTCGGCGATGTCATTTACAAAATAGCTTCCAATACTCTACTTAGCAAAATGGATGCAGTCTATCACAGTGCCATCTGTTTTGTTACCAAAGCCCCATATACTACCCACCACTGCGAACTGTATGCTCTAGTCGGCAGCCCTCGCTACATATTCGTTGCCAGACCCACTGGCTCCAGGTCGTCTATAAGTCTATGCTAGGTAAAGCTCCGCCTTATCTCAGCTCACTGGTCAAGATAACAACACACACCCGTAGCACGCGCTCAAGCAGGTGTATCTCACTGGCCATCCCCAAAGCCAACACCTCCTTTGGCCGCCTTTCCTTCCAGTTCTCTGTTGCCAGTGACTGGAACGAATTGCAAAAATCGCTGAAGCTGGAGTCTTATATGTCCCTCACAAACTTTAAACATCACATATCTGAGCAGCTAACCGTTCGCTGCAGCTGTAAATAACCCATCTAAATAGCCCACCCAATCTACCTACCTCATCCCCATATTGTTTTTATTGACTTTTCTGCTCTTTTGCACACCAGTATCTCTACTTGCACATCATAATCTGCTAATTTATCACTCCAGTGTTAATCTGCTAAATTGTAATTACTTCGCTACTATGGCCTATTTATGGGCTACCTCCTCACACCATTTGCACACACTGTATATAGACTTTCTTTTTTTCAATTGTGTTATTGACTGTATGTTTGTTTTACTCCATGTGTAATTCTGTGTTGTTGTTTGTGTCGAACTGCTTTGCTTTATCTTGGCCAGGTCGCAGAGGTAAATGAGAACATGTTCTCAACTAGCTTACCTGGTTAAATAAAGGTGAAATATATATATATTTTTTTAATTGACTGGTAGCCTATTGACTGGTAGCCTATTGACTAGTAGCCTTCTGACTGGTAAGCCTATTGATTGGCTATTGACAGGTAGCCTATTGACAGGTAGCCTATTGACTGGTAGCCTATTGACTGGTAGCCTATTGACTGGTAGCTTATTGACTGGTAGCCTATTGAGTGGTAGCCTATTAACTGGTAGCTTATTGACTGGTAGCCTATTGACTTGTAGCTTATTGATTGGCTATTGACTGGTAGCTTATTGACTGGAAGCCTATTGACTGGTAGCTTATTGACTGGTAACCTATTGACTGGTAGCTTATTGACTGGTAGCTTATTGACTGGTAGCTTATTGACTGGTAGCTTATTTGCGGAGGCTTTGAAAAAGCACGTCAGTTACTCCAGTGAGTGTAACTGACTCCAGTGAGTGTAACTGACTCCAGTGAGTGTAATTGACTCCAGTGAGTGTAATTGACTCCAGTGAGTGTAATTGACTCCAGTGAGTGTAATTGACTCCAGTGAGTGTAACTGACTCCAGTGAGTGTAACTGACTCCAGTGAGTGTAATTGACTCCAGTGAGTGTAACTGACTCCAGTGAGTGTAACTGACTCCAGTGAGTGTAATTGACTCCAGTGAGTGTAACTGACTCCAGTGAGTGTAACTGACTCCAGTAAGTGTAATTGACTCCAGTGTGTGTAATTTGATCAACATTCGGAGTTGAGAAATAAAGTTGGCATTATCAGGAATAAGATATTCTCCTCTTTTCCTACTGTAGGTATGTCATTCAAAATTAGTTTATTCTGTTGTTGCTAGAGATATTCATAAAAGCATTTTTTCCACTTTTATTTGAATTAAAACATGTTTTTTTGTGGATCCCCTGCAGTACCTCCGCTGACCCCTGGTTGAATACCGCTGGTGTAGACTCAGTACAACCATATTAAATTGCACTTCACTGTGTTGTTAGGTGTTTCTTCACTAACTCTATTGGATGATGGTCACTCCCACAGCTCCAGTCCCCAGAGTCCTTTGCAAAGAGTGTCCAGGAGCTGACGATAGTTCTACAGAGAACAGGAGACCCAGCCAATCTGAACAGCCTCAGACCACACCTGGAACTACTGGCCAACATCGACCACAACCCAGGTAGACACAGTACAGATCAACCTACACCTTTTAGCTCAGGGCCTGGCGAACCCAGCAGCTTCCCCATCACACTCCCATGAGGTTCAGACCAGGGTTTCCCAACCTCTGGCTGCACGTTCCAATTTTTTGCACTACACAGCTGATTCAAATAACCAAAGCTTGATGATGAGTTGGTTATTTGAATCCGCTGTGTAGTTTTAGGGCAAACACCAAAAGGTGTACCTGGGGGGGACCGAGTTTGGGAAGCCCTAGTTTAGATCATCACCAACTATAGTACTGAACAGAAGAGGTAACATGATAATGCACCATTGTTTCATGTTAGTGGGTGAAAACTGCCTGCAGTGAATACACTATGACTCACTAGACTTGTAAAGAAATGGACAGATCGGCCTGTGAGACAGGTGGACAGACCGGGCCTGTGAGACAGGTGGACAGACCGGGCCTGTGAGACAGGTGGACAGACCGGGCCTGTGAGACAGGTGGACAGACCGGGCCTGTGAGACAGGTGGACAGACTGGGCCTGTGAGACAGGTGGACAGACCGGGCCTGTGAGACAGGTGGACAGACCGGGCCTGTGAGACAGGTGGACAGACCGGGCCTGTGAGACAGGTGTAGGTATCTGTGGTATATCTTTCTGAGTTTTGCTGGATTGTTTAGAAGCTGTAGACACTATGATATTGTTTAGAAACAAGGAGACAGGGATGTTGATATGGGATGTGTGTTTTGGTGTAGATGCAGCGGCGGCTCCGTGGTGGGAGGAGCTGGAGAGTGTGATGCTGGCGGTGAAGGTGGTCGTTCATGGTCTGGTTGAGTTTATACACAACTTCAGTAGGAAGAGCCATGAGACAGCACAGGTACAGAACCGGACATCACACGTACCTACACACACACACAAGCACGTACGTACACACACAAGCACGTACGTACCCACACACACATGCACGTACCAACACACACATGCACGTACCAACACACGTACACACACACACACACACGTACACACACACACACACGTACACACACACACACACTTACCCACCCACACACACACATGCACGTACCCACACACACACACACACATGTACCCACACACACACACACGAACACACACACACACACACGTACCCACACACACATGCACGTACCCACACACACACGTACCCACACACACACACACACACACACACACGTACTCACACACACACACACGTACTCACACACACACACAAGAACACACGCACGCACACACACACAAGAACACACACATGTACGTACACACGCACGTACGCACACACACACACATAAGAACACACGCACGTACGCACACACACACACACACACAAGAACACACGCACGTACGCACACACACACACAAGTACACACACACACATACGCACACATACATACACACACACACACGCAAATGTACACACATACACACAGAAGCACATGCACGCACACACACATGCACGCAAAATCACACACGCTCATACACACATGCAAATATAATACAGCTGTTAAATGTACAACAGAGACAATGTGAGAGACATTGATATGTGAGAGATATGTCCTTCATCAAGCACAGTGGTTTTCTATTGTCAGTAACATTGTTCTGTCTGTCTCCTTCCCATGCAGCCGCAGCCCAACAGCAAATATAAGACCAGTATCTGTCGAGACCTCCGGCAGCAGGGTGGCTGTCCCCGAGGATCCAACTGCACCTTTGCACACACACAGGACGAGCTAGAGAAGTGAGGGAGAACACCACCACACTCATTTGCATGCGATGCACAGACCAGTTTTTATCAAAGCTTTTATGTGAACAAAACCTTAAATGGACCTACCCTTCTAATTATCTCTGTCTCGCTCTCTCTGTCCCCCCCTCTCTCCACCCTCTCCCTCCCCCTTTCAAGGAACAGAATGAGAAACAAGAAGATCAGTGGCGTGGGCCGGCCCTTCCTCCTGGCCCAGGGGAGTATGGGTAGTGGTCTGAGTATGGAGGGGGGCGACTCAGGAGAGGAGGCCTGCACTGGGGGCCTGAAGAACTCAGACAGTGGTGGGTCAGGGTCCCTAAAGGAGGGGGCCACACCCTCCCAGCTCATGCCCAGGGGAGAGGATATGATGGAGGAGATGAAGAGGGAGAGGTCTGTACTTAACGGATCCACAGGCTCCAGCCGATCCTCATCTGGCTCTATGGAACAGTAAGTAATTCTCTGTCACATTATGATCCTTCTACTGTAATGCTTTGTGCTAGCAGTACAGCATTACTTTCACTTTTACATTCAGTCACTTATTGTATATTCTTATTATTTATGATGATGACTCATTACTGATGAGTATTAAACGTTCCGGCTGAAAGTGGGACGTTTCAGCTGTCTTTAATGTGTCATCATGTACAATGAGTCATGTTGTTGTCTCTGTAGCTGCCTCCAGTACCCGCGAGCACAACCGTTCCTGGATTTTAACTGGCAGCTTTATTCTGTAGTTTTAGTCAGAATTATCACCTTCCGTGAGAACTATAAAGTAAATGAAAAGACAGTTAAACACACTCTTACAGCCTCCTTACCTCATGGGTGACTTATTAGCTTGGTATAACTCTGAAGTGCTTACATTCATAAACAGTTTAGCCTGAGCTATAACAGTATCAGATTAAACACATGAAGAATACCTCATTGGCTGCTTATTACAGAAGGGAGGAAATCTTACTTCACACTTATTATTCCTGGCATGAATTCACTCTTCATCCTTAATTATAACGTTACCATCCTAACATACACAATTCAACCTTCACGAACTACATCCGAAGACATGAAAACTTAGCTAACACAGCGCGGGATTGCCTTCCCTCCAAAGGTGTGTTGCTACAATAATGATCCCCGTTACAACAGTTATTAGCCACGTAGTTCCACTTGTCTTATCATTTCCCCTGCATAGCGAACACGTAAACAATTAAGCCAAAAGACAACGACATAGACTTACAGGTTAATTGTCAGTGACAGTCTCTCTAGACTGACATCCTTTCTCTGTTTCTCTCTCGCTGTGTCTCTCACTGTGTCTCTCGCTGTGTCTCTCACTGTGTCTCTCACTGTGTCTCTCACTGTGTCTCTCACTGTGTCTCTCTCTCTCTCTGTGTCTCTCGCTGTGTCTCTCACTGTGTCTCTCGCTGTGTCTCTCGCTGTGTCTCTCACTGTGTCTCTCACTGTGTCTCTCACTGTGTCTCTCGCTGTGTCTCTCGCTGTGTCTCTCACTGTGTCTCTCACTGTGTCTCTCGCTGTGTCTCTCACTGTGTCTCTCGCTGTGTCTCTCACTGTGTCTCTCTCTCTTTCTCTGTGTCTCTCGCTGTGTCTCTCGCTGTGTCTCTCGTTGTGTCTCTCGCTGTGTCTCTCGCTGTGTCTCTCTCTCTTTCTCTCTCTCTTTCTCTGTGTCTCTCGCTGTGTCTCTCGCTGTGTCTCTCGCTGTGTCTCTCGCTGTGTCTCTCGTTGTGTCTCTCGCTGTGTCTCTCGCTGTGTCTCTCACTGTGTCTCTCGCTGTGTCTCTCACTGTGTCTCTCTCTCTTTCTCTGTGTCTCTCGCTGTGTCTCTCGCTGTGTCTCTCGTTGTGTCTCTCGCTGTGTCTCTCGCTGTGTCTCTCTCTCTTTCTCTCTCTCTTTCTCTGTGTCTCTCGCTGTGTCTCTCGCTGTGTCTCTCACTGTGTCTCTCGCTGTGTCTCTCGTTGTGTCTCTCGCTGTGTCTCTCGCTGTGTCTCTCACTGTGTCTCTCTCTCTTTCTCTGTGTCTCTCGCTGTGTCTCTCGTTGTGTCTCTCGCTGTGTCTCTCGCTGTGTCTCTCACTGTGTCTCTCTCTCTCGCTGTGTCTCTCGCTGTGTCTCTCGCTGTGTCTCTCGCTGTGTCTTTCTCTCTCTCTGTGTCTCTCGCTGTGTCTCTCGTTGTGTCTCTCACTGTGTCTCTCTCTGTCTCTCTCTCTCGCTGTGTCTCTCGCTGTGTCTCTCACTGTGTCTCTCTCTCTCTCTGTGTCTCTCGCTGTGTCTCTCACTGTGTCTCTCTCTCTCTCTGTGTCTCTCGTTGTGTCTCTCTCTGTGTCTCTCACTGTGTCTCTCGCTGTGTCTCTCTCTCTCTCTGTGTCTCTCACTGTGTCTCTCTGTGTCTCTCACTGTGTCTCTCGTTGTGTCTCTCACTGTGTCTCTCACTGTGTCTCTCACTGTGTCTCTCTCTCTGTGTCTCTCGTTGTGTCTGTCTTTCTCTGTCCCTTTCTCTGTCTTTCTGTCTCTCTCTCCCTCAATTTTCAATTTAAGGGCTTTATGGGCATGGGAAACATATGTTTACATTACCGAAGCAAGTGAAATAGATAATAAACAAAAGTGAAATAAACAATAAAAAATCAACAGTAAACTTACAAAAGTTCCAAAAGAATAAAGACATTGCAAATGTCATATTATGTATATATACAGTGTTCTCTCTGTCTCTCTCCCTCTTTCTGTCTCTCTCTTTCAGGAAGTCTATTTCTCCTCCAAAGACACCAGTCAATTCCTCCTCAGCTCCTTCTCCCTATGGCCCAGGGTCTAGACTAGAGTGTGACTCTGCACACCCCAAACAGGCCCAGTACCTAATGATAAGACCCCTTCCTCAGCCCCCTCCCCACCAACCCCAGTCCTCTGAACTGTGTTACCAGGACCCCCAACCTCCCTATGACGTGCAGCCCTACCAGCCAGCCAGTGAGTACAGCCATCTAAGAGACATGTAACCGGTGTCTGTCAGACCTGGGTTGAATAGCATTTGTTTTCTTTCAAATATGTTAGCGTTTGATTGAGCCTCTCTGAGTGCCAGAGGGGCGGAGTTTGCACAGACTATTCCATTGGTTCCATTGCTCCAGACAACCATAGTCAATTGCAGCTAAAGTATTTAAAACAAATGCCTTTGAATCCAGGTGTGTCCGTTTCACTCTATTCAATCTTTCATCATCTAAATAAGGTATTATGTAGACTCACTGATGATGTCTTCTGTCCCTCTTTAGGTAACTACTACCCCTCTGCGATACACCACCACAAACCCTGCGTGGCTCGCTTCCTCCGTTCCAGCCATGTCCCAGAGTCCTCTCTGCCTCCCTCCATGGCCCCTCTGTACTCAGAGCAGTACCCCTCCTTGCCCCCACCACGGGAGCACGCTGCTCCCTACGGTCCCTCATCGGTCCCCCAGTACGGGCCCCTGGCCACAGCCCACGGTGGCTACGCTCCCCTGTATGACAGCCGGCATATGTGGAGGCCCCAGCTGTACCACCGAGAGGACGCCAGGAGTAACTCGCTGCCTCCCGAGGTGCTGCACTCCTCTGTGTACCAGCCCCCCCTTCGAGAGAGATACGCCTCCCTGGACAGCCCCTACTGCTCAGCGGGGGAGCACAGAGCAGCACTGCACAGGGTACGGTTACTGTATAGCCTCTGCAAGCACGCAGCACAGTCTTGAACACAACTGGCTTTATCATGCCTTTCTATTCCTCCTGCCTCTCCTCTCCTCCCAATCAGCATAGCAAACTCATTGTCACCCACATATTCTCCCCTCATCGTTGCCATCCTCCCCTGTTTCCCCTCATCGTTGCCCTCCTCCCCTGTTTCCCCTCATCGTTGCCCTCCTCCCCTGTTTCCCCTCATCATTACCCTCCTACTCCATTTCCCCTCATCGTTGCCCTCCTCCTCCGTTTCCCTTCATCATTGCCCTCCTCCTCCGTTTCCCCTCATCGTTACCCTCCTCCTCCCTTTCCCCTCATCGTTGCCCTCCTCCTCCGTTTCCCCTCATCGTTGCCCTCCTCCTCCTCTTCCCCTCATCGTTGCCCTCCTCCTCCTCTTCCCCTCATCGTTGCCCTCCTCCGTTTCCCCTCATCGTTACCCTCCTCCTCCTATTGAAGGCTATGATTAATGTTGTTGTAGATGGTTAGGGTACATGGGGGAGATCTCAGACAACTCTAACCCCTGCTCTCTCTCCATCTCTCTCTCTCTCAATTCAATTTCAATTTAAGGGCTTTATTGGCATGGGTAAAATATGTTAACATTGCCAAAGCAAGTGAAGTAGATAATAAACAAAAATATAATAAAAATTAACAGTAAACATTACACTCACAGAAGTTCCAAAAGAATAAAGACATTTCAAATGTCATATTATGTCTATATACAGTGTTCTCTCTCTCTCTCTCTTTCTCTCTCTCCCTCTCTCTCTCTTTCTCTCCCTCTCTCTCTCTCCTCCTCCCTCTCCCTCTCCAGAACTCTTTTGGGCGTTTTCCTCTTGGATGCGAGGATCTGTTCAGGCGGAAACAGGAGCAGTGGGCACACCATCACCACGGCAACGTGAACAGGCCCTCCCAGTCCTCCCCCGTCTTCACCGTAGACTTTGGTGCAGAGGTACGTAGGCCTGCATGTACACAGAGTGTGTTTGTACATCCGTTGTGAGTCACGACCATAGAACGAGAGAGCGAGAGGGAGAGAGAGGGACAGGGAGAGAGACGGACAGGGAGAGAGACGAACAGGGAGAGAGGCAGAGGGGGAGAGGTTAGAGAGGGAGAGAGATGGACAGGGAGAGAGACAAACAGGGAGAGGGGCAGAGGGGGAGAGGTTAGAGAGGGAGCGAGATGGACAGGGAAAGACAGACAGGGAGAGAAGGAGAGTAGAGAGTAGAGAGTAGAGAGTAGAGAGAGTAGAGAGAGAGAGAGAGAGAGAGAGAGAGAGAGAGAGAGAGAGAGAGAGAGAGAGAGAGAGAGAGAGAGAGAGAGAGAGAGAGAGAGAGAGAGAGAGAGAGAGAGAGAGAGAGAGAGAGAGAGAGAGAAGACGGACAGGGAGAGAGGGAGAGAGACGGACAGGGGGAGAGACGGACAGGGAGAGAGAGGAAGAGACGGACAGGGAGAGAGGACCCTGAGAACCGGAAAACCTGAGTCTCTGCCTTCACTATGGTGAATTACTAAAAGAATACAGAAATACACTAAGGAAAAAGAAGGAACAGCACGTCAGAAATCAGCTCAACCACTAATAAAGAAATACACTACGGAAAAAGAAGGAACAGCATGTCAGAAATCAGCTCAATGTAATTGAAGAATCTATAGACTCTAACCACTTCTGGGAAAACAACAACAACACAAAGAATTATCTATCCAAAATGGAGATAAACCACTTCTCCAATCTTTTGGCTCTATAACAAAGAATAAAGAGCAAAAACATATACAGGATCAAATACAAACCTTAGAATCAACTATTAAAGACGACCAGAACCCACTGGATTCTCCAATTACCTTGAATGAGCTACAGGACAAAATAAAACCCCTCCAACCCAAAAAGGCCTGTGGTGTTGATGGTATCCTTAATGAAATGATCAAATGTACAGACAACAAATTCCAATTGGCTATACTAAAACTCTTTAACATCATCCTTAGCTCTGGCATCTTCCCCAATATTTAGAACCAAGGGCTGATCACCCCAATCCACAAAAGTAGAAACAAATTTGACCCCAATAACTACCTGCGTCAACAGCAACCTTGGGAAAATCCTCTGCATTATCATTAACAGCAGACTCGTACATTTCCTCAATGAAAACAATGTACTGAGCAAATGCCAAATTGGCTTTTTACCAAATTACCGTACAACAGACCATGTATTCACCCTGTACACCCTAATTGACAACCAAACAAACCAAAACAAAGGCAAAATCTTCTCATGCTTTGTTGATTTCAAAAAAGCCTTTGACTCAATTTGGCATGAGGGTCTGCTATACAAATGGATGGAAAGTGGTGTTGGGGATAAAACATACGACATTATAGAATCCATGTACACAAACAACAAGTGTGCGGTTAAAATAGGCAAAAAAAAAACACATGGGGTGAGACAGGGATGCAGTTTAAGCCCCACCCTCTTCAACTTATATATCAACAAATTGGCGCAGGCACTAGAAAAGTCTGCAGCTCCTGGCCTCAACCTACTAGAATCTGAAGTCAAATGTCTACTGTTTGCTGATGATCTGGTGCTTCTGTCACCAACTAAGGAGGGCCTACAGCAGCATCTAGATCTTCTGCACAGATTCTGTCAGACCTGGGCCCTGACAGTTAAGTCTCAGTAAGACCAAAATAATGGTGTCCCAATTAAGGTCCAGTCGCCAGGACCACAAATACAAATTCCATCTAGACACCGTTGCCCTAGAGCACACAAAAAACTATACATACCTTGGCCTAAACATCAGCGCCACAGGTAACTTCCACAAAACTGTGAACGATCTGAGAGACAAGGCAAGAAGGGCCTTCTAAGCCATCAAAAGGAACATAAAATTCAACATACTAATTAAGATCTGGCTAAAAATACTTGAAGCAGTTATAGAACCCATTGCCCTTTATGGTTGTGAGGTCTGGGGTCCGCTCACCAACCAAGATTTCACAAAATGGGACAAACACCAAATTGAGACTCAGCATGCAGAATTCTGCAAAAATATCCTCCGTGTACAACGTAGAACACCAAATAATGCATGAAGAGCAGAATTAGGCCGATACCCACTAATGATCAAAATCCAGAAAAGAGATGTTAAATTCTATAACCACCTAAAAGGAAGCGATTCACAAACCTTCCATAACAAAGTCCCCTAAGATAGCTGGTCCTGGGGCTCTGTTCACAAACACAAACACACCCCACAGAGCCCCAGGACAGCAGCACAATTAGACTCAACCAAATCATGAGAAAACAAAAAGATAATTACTTGACACATTGGAAAGAATGAACAAAAAAACAGAGCAAACTAGAATGCTATTTGGCCCTAAACAGAGAGTACACAGTGGCAGAATACCTGACCACTGTGACTGACCCAAACTTAAGAAAAGCTTTGACTATGTACAGACTCAGTGAGCATAGCCTTGCTATTGAGAAAGGCCGCCGTAGGCAGACATGGCTCTCAAGAGAAGACAGGCTATGTGCACACTGCCCACAAAATGAGGTGGAAACTGAGCTGCACTTCCTAACCTCCTGCCCAATGTATATTGCCCAAACCATATTAGAGACACATATTTCCCTCAGATTACACAGATTCACAAAGAATTCGAAAACAAACCCATTTTTGATAAACTCCCACATCTACTGGGTGAAATTCCAGTGTGCCATCACAGCAGCATGATTTGTGACCTGTTGCAACAAGAAAAGGGCAACCAGTGAAGAACAAACACTATTGTAAATACAACCCATATTTATGCTTATTTATTTTCCCTTGTGTACTTTAACCATTTGTCATTGTTACAACACTGTATATATACATAATGACATTTGTCATGTCTTTATTGTTTTGAAACTTCTGTAAGTGTTATGTTTACTGTTATTTTTAATGTTTATTTCACTTTTGTATATTATCTACCTCACTTGCTTTTGCAATGTTAACACGTTTCCCATGCCAATAAAGCCCCTTGAATTGAGAGGAAGAGACAGACAGGGAGAGAGAGGGAGAGACTGACAGGGAGAGAGATGGAGAGACTGACAGGGAGAGAGAGGGAGAGACTGACAGGGAGAGAGTGGGAGAGACAGACAGGGAGAGAGAGACAGGGAGAGACAGACAGGGAGAGAGAGGGAGAGACAGACATGGAGAGAGAGGGAGTGACAGACAGGGAGAGACAGACGGGGAGAGACAGACAGGGAGAGACAGACAGGGAGAGACAGACAGGGAGAGAGAGGGAGAGACAGACAGGGAGAGAGAGGGAGAGACAGACAGGGAGAGAGAGGGAGAGACAGACAAGGAGAGAGAGGGAGAGACAGACAGGGAGAGAGAGGGAGAGACAGACAGGGAGAGAGAGGGAGAGACTGACAGGGAGAGAGAGGGAGAGACTGACAGGGAGAGAGTGGGAGAGACAGACAGGGAGAGAGAGACAGGGAGAGAGATAGACAGGGAGAGAGAGACAGGGAGAGACAGACAGGGAGAGAGAGGGAGAGACAGACAGGGAGAGAGAGGGAGAGACAGACAGGGAGAGACAGACAGGGAGAGAGAGGGAGAGACAGACAAGGAGAGAGAGGGAGAGACAGACAGGGAGAGAGAGGGAGAGACTGACAGGGAGAGATAGGGAGAGACAGACAGGGAGAGAGAGGGAGAGACTGACAGGGAGAGAGAGGGAGAGACAGACAGGGAGAGACAGACAGGGAGAGACAGACAGGGAGAGAGAGACAGGGAGAGGGAAACAGGGAGAGGGAAACAGGGAGAGAGAGACGGACAGGGAGAGAGAGGGAGAGACTGACAGGGAGAGAGAGGGAGAGACAGACAGGGAGAGACAGACAGGGAGAGAGAGACAGGGAGAGGGAAACAGGGAGAGGGAACAGGGAGAGAGAGACGGACAGGGAGCGAGAGAGAGAGACGGACAGAGAGAGAAAGGGAGAGACAGAGAGAGAGAAAGACAGACAGAGAGAAAGAGAGACGAACAGGGAGAGAGAGAGAGAGGGAGAGACAGAGAGAGAGAAAGACAGACAGAGAGAAAGAGAGACGAACAGGAGAGAGAGAGAGGGAGAGACAGAGAGAGAGAAAGACAGACAGAGAGAAAGAGAGACAGAGAGAGAGAGAGAGAGAGAGAGAGAGAGAGATACGGACAGGGAGAGAAAGGGAGAGACAGAGAGAGAGAAAGACAGACAGAGAGAAAGAGAGACAGAGAGAGAGAGAGAGAGAGAGAGAGAGAGATACGGACAGGGAGAGAAAGGGAGAGACAGAGAGAGAGAAAGAGAGACGAACAGGGAGAGAGAGGGAGAGACGGACAGGGAGAGAGAGGGAGAGGCGGACAGGGAGAGAGAGATACAGGGAGAGAGAGACGGACAGGGAGAGAGAGAGAGAGAGAGAGACGGACAGGGAGAGAAAGACAGAGAAAGAGAGACAAACAGGGAGAGAAAGGGAGAGAGAGAGAGAGAAAGACAGACAGAGAGAAAGAGAGACAAACAGGGAGAGAAAGACAGAGAGAAAGAGAGACGAACAGGGAGAGAAAGACAGAGAGAAAGAGAGACAAACAGGGAGAGAAAGACAGAGAGAAAGAGAGACGGACAGGGAGAGAAAGGGAGAGACAGAGAGAGAGAAAGAGAGACGGACAGGGAGAGAAAGACAGAGAGAAAGAGAGACGAACAGGGAGAGAAAGACAGAGAGAAAGAGAGACGGACAGGGAGAGAAAGACAGAGAGAAAGAGAGACAAACATGGAGAGAAGGACAGAGAGACAAACAGGGAGAGAAGGACAGAGAGAAAGAGAGACAAACATGGAGAGAAGGACAGAGAGAAAGAGAGACAAACAGGGAGAGAAGGACAGAGAGAAAGAGAGACAAACAGGGAGAGAAGGACAGAGAGAAAGAGAGACAAACAGGGAGAGAAGGACAGAGAGAAAGAGAGACAAACAGGGAGAGAAGGACAGAGAGAAAGAGAGACAAACAGGGAGAGAAAGACAGAGAGCAAGAGAGACGGACAGGGAGAGAAAGGGAGAGACAGAGAGAGAGAAAGAGAGACGGACAGGGAGAGAAAGACAGAGAGAAGAGAGACGAACAGGGAGAGAAAGACAGAGAGAAAGAGAGACGGACAGGGAGAGAAAGACAGAGAGAAAGAGAGACAAACATGGAGAGAAGGACAGAGAGACAAACAGGGAGAGAAGGACAGAGAGAAAGAGAGACAAACATGGAGAGAAGGACAGAGAGAAAGAGAGACAAACAGGGAGAGAAGGACAGAGAGAAAGAGAGACAAACAGGGAGAGAAGGACAGAGAGAAAGAGAGACAAACAGGGAGAGAAGGACAGAGAGAAAGAGAGACAAACAGGGAGAGAAGGACAGAGAGAAAGAGAGACAAACAGGGAGAGAAAGACAGAGAGCAAGAGAGACGGACAGGGAGAGAAAGGGAGAGACAGAGAGAGAGAAAGAGAGACGGACAGGGAGAGAAAGACAGAGAGAAAGAGAGACGAACAGGGAGAGAAAGACAGAGAGAAAGAGAGACAAACAGGGAGAGAAAGACAGAGAGAAAGAGAGACAAACATGGAGAGAAGGACAGAGAGAAAGAGAGACAAACAGGGAGAGAAGGACAGAGAGAAAGAGAGACAAACAGGGAGAGAAGGACAGAGAGAAAGAGAGACAAACAGGGAGAGAAGGACAGAGAGAAAGAGAGACAAACAGGGAGAGAAGGACAGAGAGAAAGAGAGACAAACAGGGAGAGAAAGACAGAGAGCAAGAGAGACGGACAGGGAGAGAAAGGGAGAGACAGAGAGAGAGAAAGAGAGACGGACAGGGAGAGAAAGACAGAGAGAAAGAGAGACGAACAGGGAGAGAAAGACAGAGAGAAAGAGAGACGGACAGGGAGAGAAAGACAGAGAGAAAGAGAGACGAACAGGGAGAGAAAGACAGAGAGAAAGAGAGACGAACAGGGAGAGAAAGACAGAGAGAAAGAGAGACGAACAGGGAGAGAAAGACAGAGAGAAAGAGAGACGGACAGGGAGAGAAAGACAGAGAGAAAGAGAGACGGACAGGGAGAGAAAGACAGAGAGAAAGAGAGACGAACATGGAGAGAAAGACAGAGAGAAAGAGAGACGAACAGGGAGAGAAAGACAGAGAGAAAGAGAGACGGACAGGGAGAGAAAGACAGAGAAAGAGAGACGGACAGGGAGAGAAAGACAGAGAGAAAGAGAGACGGACATGGAGAGAAAGACAGAGAGAAAGAGAGACGAACAGGGAGAGAAAGACAGAGAAAGAGAGACGGACAGGGAGAGAAAGACAGAGAGAGAGAGAGACGGACAGGGAGAGAAAGAGAGACGGACAGGGAGAGAAAGACAGAGAAAGAGAGACGAACAGGGAGAGAAAGACAGAGAGAAAGAGAGACGAACAGGGAGAGAAAGACAGAGAGAAAGAGAGACCAGGAGAGAAAGAGAACGTTTGTGTATAGCACAAGTATAAAAGGCATACTGTAATCAGTTTTCTCCACTCTGTTACCCCATGAAATCAAGGTAAAGAATGCTGACTTATAACAGTACTGTATATGTTGTTTGTGTTTTTGATTCTGGCCCAAAAGCTGTGTTGAATCCAAAGCTATTTTAGACTGTGACTGTTGCTTGGCAACTGGTAGCTACAGCATAGAGAGTCGCAGTTTGTGTTTGGGAGTCCTCATAACTCTCTCCCCCCATATTCTCTCTGTCCCCCATCCCCATCCCTCCATTATCCCCCGCCCCCCCTCTCTTCTCTCTCTCTCAATTTCAATTCAATTTAATTTAAGCTTTATTGTCATGGGAAACATATGTTAACATTGCCAAAGCAAGTGAAATAGATAATAAACAAAAGAGAAATAAACAATAAAAAATCTACAGTAAACATTACACCTACAAAAGTTCCAAAAGAATAAAGACATTTCAAATATGTGTCTCTCTCTCTCTCTTTCCCTCTCTCTCTTGTTCTTTCTTTCGGTCTTTCTTTCTCTCTCTCTCTCTAGCATGATGACGGTGGTGGTGGTCAGTGTATGAACTGTAAGTTCCGTGGAGAGGAGAATCTGTCCCACTACTCTCCCTGGTCCTGTGGAACCATCAGTACCTGCATCAGCCCCTTTGAACCAGAGCATCACAAGGCCTCAGCTCACTCCCGCTCCAAAAACTTAGTGGGTCTCACAACATGCCTTCTTAATTCAACCAAACAGCCACACAGACACATATAGATCCTACAGAACATAACAATATAGTCTAGCATCACATGACAAATTAGGCAATTACTGTGACATTATCTACACTAACAAATTAAAATGTCTATGTTTTCTACTAATGCTTTGTCTTTCAGGAAGTAGACAATGGTGAAAGGACGCGGTGGCTACACACGTTTGAGCCCTACCGCCATCTGAAAGACGATGACCCCAGCATACCGTTTGAGCCCTACCGCCGTCTGAAAGACGATGACCCCAGCATACCGTTTGAGCCCTACCGCCGTCTGAAAGACGAGGACCCCAGCATACCGTTTGAGCCCTACCGCCGTCTGAAAGACGAGGACCCCAGCATACCGTTTGAGCCCTACCGCCGTCTGAAAGATGAGGACCCCAGCATACCGTTTGAGCCCTACCGCCGTCTGAAAGACGAGGACCCCAGCATACCGTTTGAGCCCTACTGCCGTCTGAAAGATGAGGACCCCAGCATACCGTTTGAAACCTACCGCCGTCTGAAAGACGAGGACCCCAGCATACCGTTTGAGCCCTACCGCCGTCTGAAAGACGAGGACCCCAGCATACCGTTTGAGCCCTACCGCCGTCTGAAAGACGAGGACCCCAGCATACCGTTTGAAACCTGCCGCCGTCTGAAAGACGAGGACCCCAGCATACCGTTTGAGCCCTACCGCCGTCTGAAAGACGAGGACCCCAGCATACCGTTTGAGCCCTACCGCCGTCTGAAAGACGAGGACCCCAGCATACCGTTTGAGCCCTACCGCCGTCTGAAAGACGAGGACCCCAGCATACCGTTTGGAGAGGGGCCCATCATACCGTTTGGAGAAGGGCCTATCATCTCCAAATGGGGGGTGATATCCCGCGCCTCCCGTACAGGATACCACACCACCGACCCGGTCCAGGCCACAGCCTGCCAGGGAAGCAACAGCACCATCCCCATCAACTTCAGAGGTAAGGAGGGGATGGGGGAGGAAGTGGGGGGTTGGAGTTCAAATGTAAAGGAATAAGATATTATACCTCTCTTGTAATGTTTTATATATTTATTTAACCTTTATTTAACCAGGCAAGTCAGTTAAGAACAAATTCTTATTTTCAATGACGGCCTAGGAACAGTGGGTTAACTGCCTGTTCAGGGGTAGAACGACAGATTTGTACCTTGTCAGCTCGGGGGTTTGAACTTGCAACCTTCCGGTTACTAGTCCAACGCTCTAACCACTAGGCTACCCTGCTGCCCCAACATGTGTTTTGGACCGGCTGCTAGGCTAGCACAGAGCAGAATCCTCTTAACATGTGTTTTAGGACCGGCTGCTAGGCTAGCACAGAGCAGAATCCTCTTAACATGTGTTTTGGACCGGCTGCTAGGCTAGCACAGAGCAGAATCCTCTTAACATGTGTTTTGGACCGGCTGCTAGGCTAGCACAGAGCAGAATCCTCTTAACATGTGTTTTGGACCGGCTGCTAGGCTAGCACAGAGCAGAATCCTCTTAACATGTGTTTTGGACCGGCTGCTAGGCTAGCACAGAGCAGAATCCTCTTAACATGTGTTTTGGACCGGCTGCTAGGCTAGCACAGAGCAGAATCCTCTTAACATGTGTTTTGGACCGGCTGCTAGGCTAGCACAGAGCAGAATCCTCTTAACATGTGTTTTAGGACCGGCTGCTAGGCTAGCACAGAGCAGAATCCTCTTAACATGTGTTTTAGGACCGGCTGCTAGGCTAGCACAGAGCAGAATCCTCTTAACATGTGTTTTGGGACCGGCTGCTAGGCTAGCACGGAGCAGAATCCTCTTAACATGTGTTTTAGGACCGGCTGCTAGGCTAGCACAGAGCAGAATCCTCTTAACATGTGTTTTAGGACCGGCTGCTAGGCTAGCACAGAGCAGAATCCTCTTAACATGTGTTTTGGACCGGCTGCTAGGCTAGCACAGAGCAGAATCCTCTTAACATGTGTTTTAGGTCCAGCTGCTAGGCTAGCACAGAGCAGAATCCTCTTAACATGTGTTTTGGACCGGCTGCTAGGCTAGCACAGAGCAGAATCTTCTCAACATGTGTTTTAGGACCGGCTGCTAGGCTAGCATAGAGCAGAATCCTCTTAACATGTGTTTTAGGACCGGCTGCTAGGCTAGCACAGAGCAGAATCCTCTTAACATGTGTTTTGGACCGGCTGCTAGGCTAGCACAGAGCAGAATCTTCTCAACATGTGTTTTAGGACCGGCTGCTAGGCTAGCATAGAGCAGAATCCTCTTAACATGTGTTTTAGGACCGGCTGCTAGGCTAGCACAGAGCAGAATCCTCTTAACATGTGTTTTGGACCGGCTGCTAGGCTAGCACAGAGCAGAATCCTCTTAACATGTGTTTTGGACCGGCTGCTAGGCTAGCACAGAGCAGAATCCTCTTAACATGTGTTTTAGGACCGGCTGCTAGGCTAGCACAGAGCAGAATCCTCTTAACATGTGTTTTGGACCGGCTGCTAGGCTAGCACAGAGCAGAATCCTCTTAACATGTGTTTTGGACCGGCTGCTAGGCTAGCACAGAGCAGAATCCTCTTAACATGTGTTTTGGACCGGCTGCTAGGCTAGCACAGAGCAGAATCCTCTTAACATGTGTTTTGGACCGGCTGCTAGGCTAGCACAGAGCAGAATCCTCTTAACATGTGTTTTGGACCGGCTGCTAGGCTAGCACAGAGCAGAATCCTCTTAACATGTGTTTTGGACCGGCTGCTAGGCTAGCACAGAGCAGAATCCTCTTAACATGTGTTTTAGGACCGGCTGCTAGGCTAGCACAGAGCAGAATCCTCTTAACATGTGTTTTAGGACCGGCTGCTAGGCTAGCACAGAGCAGAATCCTCTTAACATGTGTTTTAGGACCAGCTGCTAGGCTAGCACTGAGCAGAATCCTCTCAACATGTGTTTTAGGACCAGCTGCTAGGCTAGCACAGAGCAGAATCCTCTAAACATGTGTTTTGGACTGGCTGCTAGGCTAGCACAGAGCAGAATCCTCTTAACATGTGTTTTGGACCGGCTGCTAGGCTAGCACAGAGCAGAATCCTCTTAACATGTGTTTTGGACTGGCTGCTAGGCTAGCACAGAGTAGAATCCTCTTAACATGTGTTTTAGGAACAGCTGCTAGGCTAGCACAGAGCAGAATCCTCTTAACATGTGTTTTGGACCGGCTGCTAGGCTAGCACAGAGCAGAATCCTCTTAACATGTGTTTTAGGTCCAGCTGCTAGGCTAGCACAGAGCAGAATCCTCTTAACATGTGTTTTAGGTCCAGCTGCTAGGCTAGCACAGAGCAGAATCCTCTTAACATGTGTTTTGGACCGGCTGCTAGGCTAGCACAGAGCAGAATCTTCTCAACATGTGTTTTAGGACCGGCTGCTAGGCTAGCATAGAGCAGAATCCTCTTAACATGTGTTTTAGGACCGGCTGCTAGGCTAGCACAGAGCAGAATCCTCTTAACATGTGTTTTGGACCGGCTGCTAGGCTAGCACAGAGCAGAATCCTCTTAACATGTGTTTTGGACCGGCTGCTAGGCTAGCACAGAGCAGAATCCTCTTAACATGTGTTTTAGGACCGGCTGCTAGGCTAGCACAGAGCAGAATCCTCTTAACATGTGTTTTGGACCGGCTGCTAGGCTAGCACAGAGCAGAATCCTCTTAACATGTGTTTTGGACCGGCTGCTAGGCTAGCACAGAGCAGAATCCTCTTAACATGTGTTTTGGACCGGCTGCTAGGCTAGCACAGAGCAGAATCCTCTTAACATGTGTTTTGGACCGGCTGCTAGGCTAGCACAGAGCAGAATCCTCTTAACATGTGTTTTGGACCGGCTGCTAGGCTAGCACAGAGCAGAATCCTCTTAACATGTGTTTTGGACCGGCTGCTAGGCTAGCACAGAGCAGAATCCTCTTAACATGTGTTTTAGGACCGGCTGCTAGGCTAGCACAGAGCAGAATCCTCTTAACATGTGTTTTAGGACCGGCTGCTAGGCTAGCACAGAGCAGAATCCTCTTAACATGTGTTTTGGGACCGGCTGCTAGGCTAGCACGGAGCAGAATCCTCTTAACATGTGTTTTAGGACCGGCTGCTAGGCTAGCACAGAGCAGAATCCTCTTAACATGTGTTTTAGGACCGGCTGCTAGGCTAGCACAGAGCAGAATCCTCTTAACATGTGTTTTGGACCGGCTGCTAGGCTAGCACAGAGCAGAATCCTCTTAACATGTGTTTTAGGTCCAGCTGCTAGGCTAGCACAGAGCAGAATCCTCTTAACATGTGTTTTGGACCGGCTGCTAGGCTAGCACAGAGCAGAATCTTCTCAACATGTGTTTTAGGACCGGCTGCTAGGCTAGCATAGAGCAGAATCCTCTTAACATGTGTTTTAGGACCGGCTGCTAGGCTAGCACAGAGCAGAATCCTCTTAACATGTGTTTTGGACCGGCTGCTAGGCTAGCACAGAGCAGAATCTTCTCAACATGTGTTTTAGGACCGGCTGCTAGGCTAGCATAGAGCAGAATCCTCTTAACATGTGTTTTAGGACCGGCTGCTAGGCTAGCACAGAGCAGAATCCTCTTAACATGTGTTTTGGACCGGCTGCTAGGCTAGCACAGAGCAGAATCCTCTTAACATGTGTTTTGGACCGGCTGCTAGGCTAGCACAGAGCAGAATCCTCTTAACATGTGTTTTAGGACCGGCTGCTAGGCTAGCACAGAGCAGAATCCTCTTAACATGTGTTTTGGACCGGCTGCTAGGCTAGCACAGAGCAGAATCCTCTTAACATGTGTTTTGGACCGGCTGCTAGGCTAGCACAGAGCAGAATCCTCTTAACATGTGTTTTGGACCGGCTGCTAGGCTAGCACAGAGCAGAATCCTCTTAACATGTGTTTTGGACCGGCTGCTAGGCTAGCACAGAGCAGAATCCTCTTAACATGTGTTTTGGACCGGCTGCTAGGCTAGCACAGAGCAGAATCCTCTTAACATGTGTTTTGGACCGGCTGCTAGGCTAGCACAGAGCAGAATCCTCTTAACATGTGTTTTGGACCGGCTGCTAGGCTAGCACAGAGCAGAATCCTCTTAACATGTGTTTTGGACCGGCTGCTAGGCTAGCACAGAGCAGAATCCTCTTAACATGTGTTTTAGGACCGGCTGCTAGGCTAGCACAGAGCAGAATCCTCTTAACATGTGTTTTAGGACCGGCTGCTAGGCTAGCACAGAGCAGAATCCTCTTAACATGTGTTTTAGGACCAGCTGCTAGGCTAGCACAGAGCAGAATCCTCTCAACATGTGTTTTAGGACCAGCTGCTAGGCTAGCACAGAGCAAAATCCTCTAAACATGTGTTTTGGACTGGCTGCTAGGCTAGCACAGAGCAGAATCCTCTTAACATGTGTTTTGGACCGGCTGCTAGGCTAGCACAGAGCAGAATCCTCTTAACATGTGTTTTGGACTGGCTGCTAGGCTAGCACAGAGTAGAATCCTCTTAACATGTGTTTTAGGAACAGCTGCTAGGCTAGCACAGAGCAGAATCCTCTTAACATGTGTTTTGGACCGGCTGCTAGGCTAGCACAGAGCAGAATCCTCTTAACATGTGTTTTAGGTCCAGCTGCTAGGCTAGCACAGAGCAGAATCCTCTTAACATGTGTTTTAGGTCCAGCTGCTAGGCTAGCACAGAGCAGAATCCTCTTAACATGTGTTTTGGACCGGCTGCTAGGCTAGCACAGAGCAGAATCTTCTCAACATGTGTTTTAGGACTGGCTGCTAGGCTAGCATAGAGCAGAAACCTCTTAACATGTGTTTTAGGACCGTCTGCTAGGCTAGCACAGAGCAGAATCCTCTTAACATGTGTTTTGGACCGGCTGCTAGGCTAGCACAGAGCAGAATCCTCTTAACATGTGTTTTGGACCGGCTGCTAGGCTAGCACAGAGCAGAATCCTCTTAACATGTGTTTTAGGACAGGCTGCTAGGCTAGCACAGAGCAGAATCCTCTTAACATGTGTTTTGGACCGGCTGCTAGGCTAGCACAGAGCAGAATCCTCTTAACATGTGTTTTGGACCGGCTGCTAGGCTAGCACAGAGCAGAATCCTCTTAACATGTGTTTTGGACCGGCTGCTAGGCTAGCACAGAGCAGAATCCTCTTAACATGTGTTTTGGACCGGCTGCTAGGCTAGCACAGAGCAGAATCCTCTTAACATGTGTTTTGGACCGGCTGCTAGGCTAGCACAGAGCAGAATCCTCTTAACATGTGTTTTGGACCGGCTGCTAGGCTAGCACAGAGCAGAATCCTCTTAACATGTGTTTTAGGACCGGCTGCTAGGCTAGCACAGAGCAGAATCCTCTTAACATGTGTTTTAGGACCGGCTGCTAGGCTAGCACAGAGCAGAATCCTCTTAACATGTGATTTGGGACCGGCTGCTAGGCTAGCACGGAGCAGAATCCTCTTAACATGTGTTTTAGGACCGGCTGCTAGGCTAGCACAGAGCAGAATCCTCTTAACATGTGTTTTAGGACCGGCTGCTAGGCTAGCACAGAGCAGAATCCTCTTAACATGTGTTTTGGACCGGCTGCTAGGCTAGCACAGAGCAGAATCCTCTTAACATGTGTTTTGGACCGGCTGCTAGGCTAGCACAGAGTAGAATCCTCTTAACATGTGTTTTGGACCGGCTGCTAGGCTACCACAGAGCAGAATCCTCTTAACATGTGTTTTGGGATATAAATGAAAGTTCTTTCATCTCCAGGCCAGTCTCTGAATGCAACCAGCTCTCAGCAGAGCCGTGGTTCACTGCAGCCAGCTCTCCCATGCATTCACTTAAGCATAGTGTTGACAAGGGTGGGAAAATGTATTATAATAGTTTTGCTCAATGTTGTTATTGTAAATCTCTGGTTCTAACAGATTATGGTCCACACATTGGCCATGGGGACTACAGGTGGAGCTCCGGGGGGTCTGACTCTTCCAGCCACTCCAGTTTCCTAGAGGGGTACAGTATGGATTCTATACTATATACTACTATATAATACTATACTATATAATACTATAAAATATGATATACTATATAATACAATGTAATACTATACTATATAATGCTATACTATAAAATACTATATAATACTATACTATATACTACTATATAATACTATACTATATTATACTATACTATATACCGTGTAGAGCCATCCCCCCTTTCTCTCTTCACGCTAAACAAAGGCATTGTCCTGTTTTATTATTTTATTTATTTATTTTTATATCTTGTCTTTTTATCTTGTCTTTTTATCTTATCTTTTATACCTTGTCTTTTTTATCTTGTCTTTCTTATCTTGTCTTTTTACTTCGAGGTCCTATTGTATGTATGCAGCTGAGAATTTGCTTGCTCATCATGACTGTGTTGGAAGTGTTGTTTTCACCCTCTCCTCTCCACTCCTCCTCTTCTCTCTCCTCTCCCCTTCTCTCTCCTCTCCCCTTCTCTCCACTCCTCCTCTTCTCTCTCCTCTCCCCTTCTCTCTCCTCTTCTCTCTCCTCTCCCCTTCTCTCTCCTCTCCACTCCTCCTCTTCTCTCTCCTCTCCCCTTCTCTCTCCTCTCTCCCCTCTCCCCTTCTCTCTCCTCTCCACTCCTCCTCTTCTCTCTCCTCTCCACTCCTCCTCTTCTCTCTCCTCTCCACTCCTCCTCTTCTCTCTCCTCTCCACTCCTCCTCTTCTCTCTCCTCTCCCCTTCTCTCTCCTCTCCTCCTCTTCTCTCTCCTCTCCCCTTCTCTTTCCTGTCTCCTCTCCCCTCCCCTTCTCTTTCCTCTCTCCTCTCCACTCCTCCTCTCCTCTCCCCTCCCCTTCTCTTTCCTCTCTTCTCCTCTTCTCTCTCCTCTCCCCTTCTCTTTCCTCTCTCCTCTCCACTCCTCCTCTCCTCTCCCCTCCCCTTCTCTTTCCTCTCTCCTTCTCTTCTCTTTTCTCTTCTCTTCTCTTTCCTCTCACCCCTTCTCTCTCCTCTCCCCTACTCTTCTCTTTCCTCTCCTCTTCTTTCCTCTCTACTCTTCTCTCCCCTTCTCTTCTCTTTCCTCTCTCCTCTCCCCTACTCTTCTCTTTCCTCTCCTCTTCTCTTTCCTCTTTCCTCTCCTCTTCTCTTTCCTCTCTCCTCTCCTCTTCTCTACTCTTTCCTCTCTCCTCTCCCCTACTCTTCTCTTTACTCTCCTCTTCTCTTTCCTCTTTCCTCTCCTCTTCTCTTTCCTCTCTCCTCTCCTCTTCTCTTCTCTTTCCTCTCTCCTCTCCCCTTCTCTTCTCTTTCCTCTCTTCTCTTTCCTCTCCTCTCTCATTGTGCTGCAGTCAGTTCTCTCCTCAGACTAAACATAGAGCATCTCTCAGGTCTGTCGTTGCTTGCTGCTCACGTTCTCTTCTGTAACCCCCTCTGACTCTGACTAACAGTCTCTCTGTAGCTTTGATTGGAGAGGAGAATCTAGTCCTCTGTTCTGTACTCCACAATCTCTCATTCTGCTGTCAGTACATCAGCTATTTACATCATTTCAGTCAGAATACACGTGATAACAGTACAGTACAATACAATGCAGTACCATACAGTAAAAAAGCCACTGTTTTACTGTAATGTTGCATATCTGAAGCAGCACATACAATGAAGATATTGTAGATAATCTTAAATTGCCACCATTCCTGTATGTCAACAGTGAACAGCTAGCCTCCCTTCGGCGGTCCTTCAGCAGTGGAGAGAAGGTTGGTGCCGGAGACATGCTGCAGACTGACTACTGTAAAGACACGACAGAGCATCAACTGGACAGAGACGTAGAACTGGAGCTGTCTGTACTAGACGTAGAGGACACTGTCCTGCAGGACAACAGTCAACAGTCTGAGGTGCAGTGACGTCTCTATGTGTCTGATTGGTTGATTTCATTATTGACTGATTGATTAATTGATTGATTGGCGTCTGTGTCCCATAAGGGATGATCTGGGATCTGTAAAGTGGTGGAATATTGCAACATCTGAATTTGTAATGTAGTTAGTTGGTTACATCAAATATGTTTTCCATGTCTACTCTCTCCGTCTGACTTTTTCTCTGGTTGTCTTAGAAGCCCCTGGAGCTGAGAGAGCCCCACCTCCTCACCCCTCCCAGCAGTGAACCCATGAGGACACAGACAGACAAGCTGTCAGCAGACAAGATGGAAGCTCAACTGCTGAAGAAGATGGCCTTCAGGTGAGCTCGGTCAACAACTAGGCTCAACCGATGTCTGGCAACGTGAGACAAGTAAACACTAAACACACCAGTAGCAAGGCTCAATATTGATGTGGTTTCTTCCTCATCGCAAACATTCAATTCAATAACCTTTATTTATCCCTGAGGGTAATTATTTTTGGCAGGCATGGTCATAACATGGTCATACACACATCAGATAGGCCTACACTTGGGTGAGTAAGTGCAGCATAAAATAAACAACTGTTCCCTTACTGCAGCTTCTCTATTTCTGACAAGGACTATAAAGGCAGAGATCTCTTCTACTCAGTGGTTACTGATCAGAGCTCATACTGCATCTGTGTTCCAGGAGGTCTCTCTCCCCTGGAGGTCTGGGCTCAGGAGGCCTCAGCGTGGGGAAGCTGATGATGAGGACCGGCCCTCTGAGACTGGGGGACATGGGCCCTTGCCCTAACACAGGCCCTGAGATGCTGCTCAACGGGAACTGAGAGGGCAAACACACCTCACCGCCACGCCTAGGGGTCCCGAAGCGGTGGCCCCGAGCAGTGGTACCGGCCCAGCGCTACACAGCTCCTACACCTGCTGTCACAGTAACATCTTAGGGTTGTATAGGCCTGTATCATCAGACAGCGATAAGGTCTCACCCCACTAATATCACCAGTCTGAGGGCATATTATATACAGTATGCTACTTTAAACCACAGGTAGTGTTGTTTCAAACATGACAAATAGAGATGTATAGTTCAGATACACACACACACATTCACACCAGTAGCCTCCGTCGTATTTACTCTTTTCTCATCTCGGCAGGGTCTTTTTTTGATCAAGTGTTTGTTTGGGTGTGCTGCTCGCTCTCCACTTCCTATAATGATGGTGACGATGGTGTTTATCATGCTTCACATGGCATCCAATAGTTTTCTTTTTGTTAGTTCTACAATGTTTCCAAGGTAACAAAGGTGTTCAGCACTGTTGTGTGTGTGTATGCGATCAGCATCTGTTGACATTGAGCTGATGACAATAACAGCACATTACTATGCATTTGTAGTCATAGGAAGGATATTTGCCTCTCGAAAAATTCAAAGTCTTTACTTTGAAAATAAATAGCGCTAATTGAACAGGGTTTGTAGGTCTTAAAAGAGGACGATGAACAGGAAGAGATGGAGGTTACCAACACTAGATGTTGCTCTAGTCCAACTCCCATCTACTTTAGACATTGTAGTAGCCTATCAAAGGTTCCTAAGGCTTGGCCGTGTTATCCTGTGTGACGTGTCATTTGTTGGTCTCAAGCATTTCATAGATGAGATTCAAGACGATGACGATCAATCAGATGTCACCACACTCACGTGTATGCACAACTGTGGCCTTTTTTATGTTGGTCAAATATCTCTTCATATTTAGTCTCTACAATGGGGTTAATATGTTAAAAACACCAAATAGTAAAACATGTATCAACAATCCTTGATATATTCAACAGATTTCAGTATTCAGTGGTTCTGGCACCATCATGTATTGCCATCCTCTGTGCAACTGCAGCCAGGGATTGAATTATAGTGATCTGCTGTGTTGAAATGATACGTCATACTTACAGATATCTGTACACTGTAATCACATGACATATACTCACAATGTAAACTGGTTGTTGCAGCTCTTTTTGGTTCTGTGCATCAAACTCATAACCTGTGTTTACTATGACAGATTGTCAACAAACCACCAGGTGATTATTGTGTTCCCTCATGCTGTCTTTGTTTAGTTCTGTCCCTGTTCAAACTTTTCACAAATATTTTGTTATTTTCTTTGAAGCAATTGCTAACTTCCGTGAAGTTGTTTGTCAAAATATTTTGTATCGGGATCTCTGTTTTGATTCGTTGTTGGTCGTAATTTTTGGGAAGAAATGAAACCGATCCATCAGTCTGTCTCTATATTCATGTTTCGAGCAGTCTTTTCACTGCTGGTTAACGGTCTAACGAATACAGTCCATCATCATTATGTGATCGCTACCGAGGGTCATGCATTGGCCTAAAAGGGTCAGTGTTATTTTACTGCAGTTTTGTGCACTGAATGTTCTGTTTGCTGTCTTCTCCTGCCTGTAGGGGTGAAGAGATTCGGGTGACGCTATGTGTTAACTTGCAGCACTTAGATAAACTCTCCTATTTATAATAGGGTTTATTTTGTTACGGTCTGAAAGGAAGCAGACAGGCTAAGTGAGACAACTTGACCAGTGATTGATAATTCTTAAGGACTGCCCCATACATATATAGACATACAGTATATCCATTCTCTAAGCATTACTGACAGGCTACTGTATTTCTGTTGCTCTTCTGTTCCTGTTTCAGACTTTCACTTAAGAAATTGTCTTAGTGTCATATTGTGTACAATCAATCAGCAGAGTCCATTGTTGTCTAATGGTGAACAGGGCCCTTTAGGGGATAGGGGCCTTTGGGTATAAGATGTGGGCAGGACCAGGGAGTCTATTAAGGTTTAGAACCTGGTCAAGTTCAAGGGTAGTGTTGTGATTCTAGACCAATCTATCTGGCTCCTGTAGTTTAGGTTTGTTTCAGCAGGGAGTGCTAGAGCCTAGTCTCTGCAGCCCTTAGTGATGGAGGATTTATGTTGCTAAGCTACTGATAAAGGGTTTACTCATTACGCTGATTCTGTTGCAGGAAGCAAACGGAACCAAACGAGGAGGGACATACCTGCATTTGTACAATAGAAACTCTCATTTTAGTTGCAAAACGTAATATTTTGCAACTGTTTGGCTAATGATTACACCCCTGAACACATCTTCAGCACTGAATATTATGGGTCATGAGCGCAAATATTTACATTAATGAATATAGTTTAATGTAACTTTTCACCACATAAATGTGCTAAGGAGGGATTTATAATTTGCTATAATGTGTTTATGTTTAGATTCAATACCAATAGTATTACCCAGTGGGGAAGGGAATGGGCACATTTAAGAACAGGGAGTTATGTAGGTAGAGTTCCCAGAGTGTTCCAGTGCCTGTCTAATGACTCACTGGTGTAATGATCTGATCGCACTGCACTTCCCACGTCATCATTGCTAGATGTTCTTACTACCCACTATCCAGCCAGTGCCCCCAGGTCATGCATGCTAGTCCCTCTTGTTGTCATGGCGAAGGAGGAAGTACATGATTCTGTAGTTGTGATACAACACACTCAGCGCTGTAAGTGTTCTGCACATGCCCACTGTGTGGCCACGCCAAGTATTTTAGCCTGCAGCATTTGACTGTTTACTGCTTCTGAAATGCTTTATTATTGATCACGATCAATGTATTATTATCATTATTACTTACTACCATCATTGGTTGAGTTGTAGTAATTCACTATGGATAAGTCAAGTCTGCTTCTTCAGTTGAATTTTGAACATTTTCTGAATAGTCAAAGTTAGCCGAGGATGGTCTTGTAAGGTGAAAACATTTGCCTGTTTGTCAATTGTACAACTATGACGGAACTGATGTTTGAATATTTATGTCTGTATTAGACATTTTCTTAGCAAATCTATTGTTCGATTGAAATGTAAATGAAATACAAGATGGTGCACACATCCATCATTATTGTACACGGCTGGCACCATCGTTAGATGGACTAACTGCTCGTTTATACAACAAAATGTAATGAGATATTTAAATAAATACTGATATAGAGGGACAAATAAAGGTTTCAGAATGATGAAACTGGCTGAGACAGCATAAAAAAATGTCTAAATGAATAATATGTATTCCATTTATTTCATTTGAAATATCACTTTGTGAAAGGTTTCCCTGCATTGCAAGGCAATATCCTGAACCGTATTCTTAGTTTGAAGTATTGATTGTGTTCAGATGTGACCAGCCAACTGCCTGACCTGTTGGTTGTCTTTGTGTACTATTTGCTCCTGCACTGACAGCTTGGCCAAGCAGAATACTCAGATACTTTTTTGATGGACCAGGCAGACCTGTGAAATCAGAGGGAGATGTCAGTACCTGAAACTTTGCATGCTACAATAAATGAAAAACAAACACAAAATATGTGTCCTGTCTCAACTGCTTAGAGGACTTCGGATCTGGGCCCATATTCTGGGCTCCCAAGAGGCACAGCGGTCTAAGACACGGCATCTCAGTGCGAGAGGCATCATTACAGACACCCTGGTTCGATTCCAGGCTGTATTACAACTGGCTGTGATTTTGGAGTCCCATTGGGTGTGCACAATTGTAAATAAGAATTTTATCTTAAATGACTGGACTAGTTAATAAACAAAAGGTTAAATATTCATAAAGCTTCAGAACAAGTGTGATTGGCTCCCCCTGGTGGGCTGCCTGTGTCTATTGCTACGATTTCCTATTGTACACACTTCCCCTCCAGCTCTATTTCAACAGAATATACCAGAGATAGATACAGAGTTTTCTGAGGTAACATTTCACTCTTTAGTCCAGGAACATGATGAAATAAGCCTTGACAGGAAGAACTAGCGTTACATGGCCTTTACCATGGTGTTGCCGAACCTGAATTTAGATTCTGATACAATGTCTCCTCAGGGTTTTGATGGCGGAGGGGAGTTGCACCAATTTGCAACAAGAACCATATGTTCAGAGGGGAGTGTGAGAGGAAATGCAGAAAGAGATGGTGAAGCAACAGCTGTGCTGGAATGAGAACAATATGTGTGTCAGTACTGATGGTATGGAGCGGGAGGATGAGGGTCAAGGACCAGAATGCTCTGTAGTGGAAAGACATAGGAAGAAGAGAGATCATGATGCAGAAAGCAGTGGAGCGTCTAGTAAAGAAAGCATAAAGAGGACCAAGGTAGGAAGCAATAGTAGTGATGTGTTGGTGTGGAAAGTGGTGTTTGATGAGACCACAAGGCCTCACACCCTATCCCTATCCAACTAACTCATAGAGAAAGAGGTCGGTGAAGTGAAATGAGCTTGTTTCATTGGAAATGGTAGATTGTTAACATTGTGTGGTAGACAGGCTCAGCAAGAGGAGATTCTGAAAGTGGAAAAGCTTAATGGGAAGAAGATTAAAAGCCATGTCCCTGGTGATAATGCTAGATTGAGAGGTCTTCACTGGGGTCCCAATATCTACGTCCACAGTTGATATTAAAGAGAATGGGAAGGAAGGCAGAGTGATTAAGGCCAAAAGGTTAATCAGTAGGAAAGAGGGTCAAACAAGTGAAAGCTTATCAGTGATGCCGAGGTTTGAGAAAGTCTTCCTTAGTTTCAATGTTAGAGAATTTGTCCCATATGCACTGTGGTGTTTTACAGTGCCTTGCGAAAGTATTCGGCCCCCTTGAACTTTGCGAGCTTTTGACACATTTCAGGCTTCAAACATAAAGATATAAAACTGTTATTTTTTTGTGAAGAATCAACAACAAGTGGGACACAATCATGAAGTAGAACGACATTTATTGGATATTTCAAACTTTTTTAACAAATCAAAAACTGAAAAATTGGGCGTGCAAAATTATTCAGCCCCCTTAAGTTAATACTTTGTATTGCCACCTTTTGCTGCGATTACAGCTGTAAGTCGCTTGGGGTATGTCTCTATCAGTTTTGCACATCGAGAGACTGAAATGTTTTCCCATTCCTCCTTGCAAAACTGCTCGAGCTCAGTGAGGTTGGATGGAGAGCATTTGTGAACAGCAGTTTTCAGTTCTTTCCACAGATTCTCGATTGGATTCAGGTCTGGACTTTGACTTGGCCATTCTAACACCTGGATATGTTTATTTTTGAACCATTCCATTGTAGATTTTGCTTTATGTTTTGGATCATTGTCTTGTTGGAAGACAAATCTCCGTCCCAGTCGCAGGTCTTCCCTGCTGAAGAAAAGCAGGCCCAAACCATGATGCTGCCACCACCATGTTTGACAGTGGGGATGGTGTGTTCAGGGTGATGAGCTGTGTTGCTTTTACGCCAAACATAACATTTTGCATTGTTGCCAAAAAGTTCAATTTTGGTTTCATCTGACCAGAGCACCTTCTTCCACATGTTTGGTGTGTCTCCCAGGTGGCTTGTGGCAAACTTTAAACGACACTTTTTATGGATATCTTTAAGAAATGGCTTTCTTCTTGCCACTCTTCCATAAAGGCCAGATTTGTGCAATATACGACTGATTGTTATGGACAGAGTCTCCCACCTCAGCTGTAGATCTCTGCAGTTCATCCAGAGTGATCATGGGCCTCTTGGCTGCATCTCTGATCAGTCTTCTCCTTGTATGAGCTGAAAGTTTAGAGGGACGGCCAGGTCTTGGTAGATTTGCAGTGGTCTGATACTCCTTCCATTTCAATATTATCGCTTGCACAGTGCTCCTTGGGATGTTTAAAGCTTGGGAAATCTTTTTGTATCCAAATCCGGCTTTAAACTTCTTCACAACAGTATCTCGGACCTGCCTGGTGTGTTCCTTGTTACAGAGAGGCTAGAGAGGCTCAGAGATACAGGATCAGTCATGATGTATCATATGCAGAAAACAGATTGGTAGAACTACAGTGCAGACTGATGTATCATGGATGTACAGTGGGGCAAAAAAGTATTTAGTCAGCCACCAATTGTGCAAGTTCTCCCACTTAAAAAGATGAGAGGCCTGTAATTTTCATCATAGGTACACTTCAACTATGACAGACAAAATGAGATTTTTTTTCTCCAGAAAATCACATTGTAGGATTTTTTATGAATTTATTTGCAAATTATGGTGGAAAATAAGTATTTGGTCACCTACAAACAAGCAAGATTTTTGGCTCTCCCAGACCTGTAACTTCTTCTTTAAGAGGCTCCTCTGTCCTCCACTCGTTACCTTTATTAATGGCACCTGTTTGAACTTGTTATCAGTATAAAAGACACCTGTCCACAACCTCAAACAGTCACACTGCAAACTCCACTTTGGCCAAGACCAAAGAGCTGTCAAAGGACACCAGAAACAAAATTGTAGACCCGCACCAGGCTGGGAAGACTGAATCTGCAATAGGTAAGCAGCTTGGTTTGAAGAAATCAACTGTGGGAGCAATTATTAGGAAATGGAAGACATGCAAGACCACTGATAATCTCCCTTGATCTGGGGCTCCACGCAAGATCTCACCCCGTGGGGTCAAAATGATCACAAGAACGGTGAGCAAAAATCCCAGAACCACACGGGGGGACCTAGTGAATGACCTGCAGAGAGCTGGGACCAAAGTAACAAAGCCTACCATCAGTAACACACTACGCCGCCAGGGACTCAAATCCTGCAGTGCCAGACGTGTCCCCCTGCTTAAGCCAGTACATGTCCAGGCCCGTCTGATGTTTGCTAGAGAGCATTTGGATGATCCAGAAGAAGATTGGGAGAATATCATATGGTCAGATGAAACCAAAATATAACTTTTTGGTAAAAACTCAACTCGTCGTGTTTGGAGGACAAAGAACACCATACATCCAAAGAACACCATACCTACTGTGAAGCATGGGGGTGGAAACATCATGCTTTGGGGCTGTTTTTCTGCAAAGGGACCAGGACGACTGATCCGTGTAAAGGAAAGAATGAATGGGGCCATGTATCGTGAGATTTTGAGTGAAAACCTCATTCCATCAGCAAGGGCATTGAAGATGAAACGTGGCTGGGTCTTTCAGCATGACAATGATCCCAAACACACCGCCTGGGCAACGAAGGAGTGGCTTCGTAAGAAGCATTTCAAGGTCCTGGAGTGGCCTAGCCAGTCTCCAGTTCTCAACCCCATAGAAAATCTTTGGAGGGAGTTGAAAGTCCGTATTGCCCAGCAACAGCCCCAAAACATCACTGCTCTAGAGGAGATCTGCATTGAGGAATGGGCCATAGTGTAGTACTGCTGGTAGTAGCAGTACGACCAGTAGAGCCGGTATGTGTCTCTATGGACGCGGGCCTAACTGTTTTTAACCATTCATACATTTTCGAGCAAACGGAATGAGCAGCAGCTACGTTTGGCAACATACGTTCGTGGAATTCCCGCTGGAAAGTAACGGATAATGTGATTGGATGTTAATTATTTGACTTGGCTACCTGTATTTGACACTGTGTTGTTATTTCGTAGAACACTAGATGGTTTCATTTTATTTTATTATTTTTGTAAAATAAATGTTTTATGTGAATCATATTATTATTTGGCAGACCACAGTTTGGGAAAACCTGATTGTAGATAACGTTTAATGGGTTTCGGTGGAGGGTGTGGTAGAAGTTGATTGATCGTACATTCCAACACAGTAGGTGGCGGCATGCACTTTAAACGTTTGATTGCAGACCGCCATGATATCCTAGAAGAAGAAGAACCATATGTTCATCATCCACATTTTCTGGTGATGCATTGTTCACCGTGTCATTACTGGTATGCCTGAATCCTATGCAGAATACTTATTTGACACTCCATTCGATTTTTCTCAGACACTCAGTGCCTCTTAATTTTCTCATATAGACTAATTTTTATTTATTTTGCACGGCTACACTTTGACAACCAGGGCATTGTGCTGCGCATGCGCCGTTACAGTGGGGTTTGGGTTCTGTTTACAGAAGGAATGTTGTTGCAGAAGTAGCAAGCTAATTTGTGCAATGTTATGTCAACCGTCTTTGGAATAAAACACAATTATGGACAAAGGTAAGATATTTGACACTTACATGCATATTTGTTTTCAATAAATATGTTGTCTTCTTTGAACAGGATAATTTGAAGCTAATGCGTCTGCTAGCTCCGACAGTGCAGTGGGCTGCTGGACGAACGTCAACGTTCAAGGCTTGTGCATCACAATGAAGGCCAAGTTTTGCGAAAGGTTTTATCACAGATTTAGTTATATTTGGTTTTATGTCCAAACTAGACAGTAGCTAGTCAGTAACGTAAGCTAGTTAGATATATAACGTTAGTCTTCCTTCAACTTAAGTTGGCTGGAGAAAGCAGAGTTAGGTAGCTAACGCGTCAGCTAGGCTAGCGGGCTATCTGCTAACTAGAGGTAATGATGGTTGTTTTTCTCGGTAACTATCTACGTTAGCTAGTTAACTTAGCTCTACCCAGGCAGCTACTGTACAGTTTATTGCACTCAATCGTGTGTTAGATGGATGTTTAGCTAACGTTATTTGTTTGCTAACGTTATTTGTTCAAATAATCGTGCTAACCTTAAGTTAGCGTTATTTACAAATGAAGGGGACTTAAAAGATAGCTACTTTAGCTAGTTGCTTGGTATTAAATTCCATAATCGGCCTTGGCAGATTAATACTTAGCCACCTAGCTGGTGGCCCCCTGATGACTAACAAATGACATCAGGGTACTCGCATAGCGGTAGTCATGGCAACGTAGCCAGACCAGGTGAGGTTTGTTCACTCATCTGAAATACAAGCAGCAGTCGACAAAACAACTATGCAGCTTGTCACGCACCCTCCTCCCCATTATCCTGAACTATATTCAAATATTTGCATAAAAACCTGCTTCGGGAGCCCCAGTGGAGGAAAGCTCTTTCCTAAAGTGGTATTTGATCAGTGTTTGGTGGAGTTGTTGTTGACTGTGTGCAGGTGTTTTGAATAATATACCAGGCTGCAGAATTTCAGTAATTTTCCTTTGTGCAAATTAATAGCTGGCCATGTAGCCTTGAATTGTGTTACTTCAGGTATAGACAGGCCTTACTGTTGTTGCATTGTTACCCCCTTGTCCAGTCAGCCTAGCAGTGGCATCTGTTGACAGCCAGGCATGGACAGGAGTCAGGTCATGACAGGACAAGGCTTTCCCCAGAGAACATTCACAGGTGGTACTCTGGGCTAATTGTACCTGCTGAACAAGGTAGTCAGGTGTTCGCCTGCAGGATGTCACCTGTGTGGATATAAGACACCTGTCCTTGTTCTCTATGCAGACAGACACATAGTGTGTGTGCTATTACTGTACCCCTGAAGTAGCTGAGCACACCACCTGGTCTTTCAGCTATGGGAAGGGAGTTTCAGTGTCAGTGTTGGCATGTGCTGTTCATTGATTGATTGTATTATGCAACCTTTCTTACAGGGAAAGGGTGTAGGCCAGGCCAACACATACAGATATGGGTACAGATCTTCATGCAGTTTCTCAGTCTTCCACACAATACAGTTTATTAGCTTATGATGTGTGTAGGATGTCTTTATGAATAGCCAGAAATCACCCTAAGCCAGTCAAGCTTGTGCATGTGGCTGAGTTCTCTAGGTTCAAAATGAGATGGTTATCATTACCGGCACAATGTGATTCAGTGACTGTCACTGTCTCTCTCTGCCTCTCTCTTTCTCTCCCCCTCCTCTCTTTCTTTTGTGCACTGCCACTCGTGACTTGACTGTCCCAAGCTCAACTGTAACCACGGTGTCTCTCTGTCTGTGTCTCTCTCGCTTTCTTTTTCTCACTGCCTTTGAAATCACTGCTGTAAATGTGGTTGAAACTAGCGAATATGCAAGCCTGACTGCTCACAGTCCCAGTCCCTGTCTATCTTTAGTGAGATGAGAGGCACTTAGAGGAGGAGAGCTCAGCTGGCCCGGCAGGCCTTAAAGCAGCCAGTTCAGCTGTAGGGAGAGCGACAGACAAGGGCACAAAGAGATAAGAGAGTCCCCCTGCAGCGTCGGGACTGAAGACACAGCTGACGACTGTTGAAAGGCAGTGGCAGCTGATTAGCCAAACTTTAGTAACCAAACTACTCCAGCAGCTGAACAGTGAGCAAAGCAGACCCTAGCCGAACTTCTCGAATACACTGACTGATGACCACTGAGAGGCTTTATTAACAGCCCAGACAGTCATTTTTGTCAATATGTTGAACATCTAGAAATCTTAACATGGTCTCTCTGGAGGGATAGATAGATGGTGTTTTCATGGTGAGACCCAACTGACATGACAACAGCTAAGCCAACAGAACAGAAGACAGAAACTGGTTCTTGATGCATCAGCTTGGCAATCAGAACAACCCCCATTTGCTTTCTTCCCATATATGGATGTGAGAGTGAGACGGGGGGGGGGGGGGGGGGAGGAGAGAGAGAGAGAGAGATGTAGGGGAGAGATGGAGGCAAGAGGGAGGAAACATCAGCAGCTTGTGTTTCAGTTCAGAGAGGGAGAGGGAAAGCCTTGACAAAACAGCCTTTATAAGGAGCAGGGGAACAGAGCAGGGTGTCAGGGTGTGAGACAGCAACATGAAACAACGTCTTCTTGTGTGAATATGTCAGTGCAACCGTTAAAGTGGATTGTTTATTCAGTTTCAGCCAGTGTATTGTGTGTTCCAGTCTGATTGTCCGTTCATGCATGTGACTGTCTAACTGTCCCATACTTGGACCCCAGGAACAGTAGGTGCTGCTTCTGTAAAAGCTAATGGAGATTTTAATAAACAAACATATACTGTGTGTGTTGAATTTCTGCCTGGGTGCATCTACAATATCGCCACAGATATTTCACTCGATGTATAAATGTGAAGCATCCGTTTGGCGTTTCCACTCACTACCAGATATGGTGATGAGAGGAAGCCCAGTGTCTGGCAGTGGGAGAAGATGGCGCGAGATGGATTTCTTCCAACATTCTGCTAATTTTCTCATTGATGAAACATTTGATGTCCGTACAGTTTTCTGTTTCCAAAATTATAACAAACAGAGTGGACTCCGTTTTGTAGACTTCACCCAAAGTGCCAGGACGAATTGAGTTATTGCACACGCACACTTAAGAGTAGGCGTTCCCTAAAGGAAATATGCAATTAAATGCTAGAATGCGCCAATAGAATCTCACTAGCTTGTGCTTGGCTCTGCCCACCTCCTTGTTTGTTCTGCCCACTTTGATAAATTTGCTCCAATTGGAAACGACAGGCTCTGGTCTATTTTGGGTTAGTTATTAAAATCTTTGGCATCTCTGTGTCAATGTATGTGACTTGAAAATAATTAGGCACCGAACCAATTTGTGTTCATGTTGAAGGAAATGTTGTCAGTGTCTATGATGTAACAATGTGGTTGGTTAGAGGTGGTTATGCCTAGAACCTTGTGTCCAAGACAATCATGTCACATGACTTGTGACGAACTGTTCCCTTTTACTTTACATATCAGATGGTCCAGCACCATCCTCAGACAATTGCTTTCATTGTTGGTGTAATTCTAATTTCTGGAAAGGCTCAAGTAAAGGTTAAAAGCGAGGTCAAGTGACATGATGTCCCTAAAATGCCATATGACCAGCTCCCTAGCTGTCCTAGAAAACCAAAGCTGTGTCAAATTTGGCTAAATTCAAGAAAGGAGTCTCAACAGCTCAGGATAAAAACCCCAACCATGCTTTACTTTCATGCATTTTTTTACTAGTCAGCTGTTGAATCCAGAATGATGCTTTGTGCTGTTTGTGCCGTCATTCAGTTCAAATACTTTGCATCTGCACTTCTTTCAGTAAATGTGTTTTTGTGGAAATTGTTCAATGTAGTACTTGTGTATAGAGTTATATGGTTGGTTTAACTTCGCAATCATTGTTTTTTGTTTGACATACATTTAAAGTGTCAGTGTCACTCTGTTACCATGGAATTGCCCCCTGTTGGATTTGATTGTGTTATTGACATACTGTAAAGCTCCTAGCCGTTGCCTTTGTGAACTGCTCCCATGTTTGTTCCTCTTATTCCTCCATTGTTGGGAAGGATCCAGGTATAGCTTGCTGTATGGTTCTTGACCCTCCGCCAAAACCTTCTGGTGTGCTTTTCTTCCTGTTACATCCCTTCTCTTTCTCTGCTCTGTTTCCCTCCATTCTCCTTTACGTGTAGCTGGCATCTCTCTCTCTACCTCCTCCCCTCTTCCTGCTAGAGAAATCAGCAGCCATGATAACCTGGCAGGCTGTGTGAGAAAAGGCTCCTTTCAAACATCACATGGCTTTCATTAGGCCTTCATTAGCTACCAGACTCAGAGGAATGTGGTTCAGTTCACTGGGGATCTTTGAAAGTGGTAGTTAAGTTGTGTGACTTACATATTTGCCAGCAAATTAGCATGTAGGCCAAGTGTTTGAATATATTTGGGGCAATAATTCCTTGCTGGTCAAGTAAATATTTTTATTGGTTAGCTTAGGTATTACAGTCACAGCCCTGTTGGGATGGGGTGTCAGAGGGATCATGTGATGGGGTGTTAAAAATATAGGACAAAACACACATCACGACAAGAGAGACAACACTACATGAAGAGAGACCTAAGATGACAACATAGCTTGGTAGCAACACAACACAACAATAACATGATAGCAACACATGGCAGCAGCACAACATGGTAGCAGCACAAAACAGGGTACAAACATTGTTGGGCACAGAGAACACTACAAAGGGCAAGAAGGTAAAGACAACAATACATCACGCAAGTGACAGACCGCACTCTGGACCCAGAACCGGATCAATACGGACCGCGGTCCGGAGCCAGAACCGGATCAATACGGACTGCGGTCCGGAGCCAGAACCGGATCAATACGGACTGCGGTCCGGACCCAGAACCGGATCAATACGGACCGCGGTCCGGAGCCAGAACCGGATCAATACGGACTGCGGTCCGGACCCAGAACCGGATCAATACGGACCGCGGTCCGGAGCCAGAACCGGATCAATACGGACTGCGGTCCGGACCCAGAACCGGATCAATATGGACTGCGGGTCCCGACTTAAAAATAATGAAACTTTTTTTTTTAGGAACTCATTCAGGCTTTCAACTTTCTGCTGTTGAGAGTTGTAATAGTAGAATGCAAAAGGTGCAATTTGTAAATGTTGTAGTGCCCTGGCAGTTTTCCTATTACGGCGTTCACTGACTGACCTTAGAGAGCACACATACAGTACCAGTCAAAAGTTTGGACACACCTACTCATTCAAGAGTTTTTCTTTATGTTTACTATTTTCTACATTATAGAATTATAGTGAAGACATCAAAACTATTAAATAACATGTGGAATCATGTAGTAACCAAAAATATGTCAAACAATCCAAATATATTTGATATTTTAAAAAATATATAAAAATGACCTTTTATTTAACTCTGCAAGTCAGTTAAGAACAAATTCTTATTTTCAATGACTGCCTAGAAACAGTGGGTAGAACGACAGATTTGTACCTTGTCAGCTCGGGGATTTGATCTAGCAACCTTCCGGCTATTGGACCAACGCTCTAACCACTAGGCTACATGCTGCCTGAGATTCTTCAAAGTAGGAATGTTCCATCAGCAGGAAAACACCATTATCAAAAGTGACCGCAAAATGCAATTATGCATGTAATGCTTTTATTATAACGGTGCATATTTATGGTGAAAATTATCTTCCCCAAACTTGAAACTCACACGCTGCTTATGAATGCTAGTTAGGCTCTACACCCTTTGTAAATGTGCTCAATTTTAAGAAGTTATTTGGCCACTTTAGTTGTGATACAAACCTTATTAAAACATATAGGCCTATGGGCTAGGCTACATGAGGTGTGATACTAACCTTATTGAAACATATAGGCCTATGGGCTAGGCTACATGAGGTGTGATACTAACCTTATTAAAACATATAGGCCTATGGGCTAGGCTACATGAGGTGTGATACTAACCTTATTAAAACATATAGACCTATGGGCTAGGCTACATGAGGTGTGCGACTATGATTCGAAACAAGTCGAAAAAAAGGCATTGTTTCTTATGTTGGGCATCATTCACAAGTGATAATATACAATTTACAAGTGATAGGCTGAAATTGTCACCCATCAAACTATTCTTGATTTAATCTTGTCTTTAAATATACTAAATAATATATGTGACATTTGTTTTGATTTAGAATGGACCATTATCAAGCACCTGTATTGAAGCAGGGGAAAAAAATCCATGTCATCTACGCACTTAAATAGCAAAAGGAGGCCGCTTTTCCCCCTGGTTTATCTTCATGCCAGCCAGGTAGGCTATACTCCTGTTGTAAATGTAAGCAATGTGCTTAATATTAGGAAAGTTGAGAAATAACTATAGTAGGCCTAGCCTATAGAAAGCTGATAGAATTCTCCTCTTTTTAAGAGGCCATCACTCTGTTTTCTCCCGGAATTACATAGCCTATAGAAATGTTGTGCAACATGAGCTTTCATGAAGTGTTTGATTAGATTTCGATTAGATTTGCATTGATGTCAGAGTCATTAGAGGGACAATAGAGTGCTGAGTACCAGGCAGTTAGCCAGTTTGGTAGGCTACTAATGACCATCAGCAGCATCAGAGCTTGGAGAAGCCTAATTATCGTGGCTAAATGGTCATGTGGAATTTACCTGCCTTTATGACTCGTGACCGCCGGTGTGGCGGTAATACGGTCATACCGCAGCCCTGTTAATTTAAATGCATTCAGGTGACTGCCTCATGAAGCTGGTTGAGGGAATGTCAAGGATGTGCAAAGCTGTCATCAAGGCAAATTAAACATTAATTTAACTAGGCAAGTCAGCCAAAGGGTGGCTACTTTGAAGAATCTCAAATATAAAATACATTCCATATGTGTTATTTCATAGTTTTGATGTCTTCACTATTATTCTACAATGTAGAAAATAGTAAACTTTTGACTGGTACTGTAGGTCTTTTTTTGTTAACTACACCGATAAATGAAAACATCTATCTGGACCTTTGCCTCCTAGGAAATGAGTGTGAAGGACCTTCTCGAATAGTATTCCACAGTGCTGCTGCTTTTGAACAGTCCTGCATTAGGACAGGGTAGCCTAGTGGTTAGAGCATTGGAGTAGTAACCGAAAGGTTGCAAGTTCAAATCCCCGATCTGTCGTTCTGCCCCTGAACAGGCAGTTAACCCACTGTTCCTAGGCCGTCATTGAAAATAAGAATTTGTTCTTAACTGACTTGCCTAGTTAAATAAAGGTAAAAGAAAAACTACTGTGATGGAGGGGATGTTTCTGACAAGTGGCGTGCCCCGCCCATGTCCAGGCTTACCTCCCTCATATCCACACACACATTGGCTTTGTATTGTATGACACTTGATTTTGCAGCACCATGGCTAAAACTTTACCTTGCGTTACTTTGCAGATGTTTTATATTATACTTTACTGAAATGAATGACTCAACTTTCAATGCAAAATATGGATCTTTATTTTCTTCCCTCTCTCTGCTTTCTTTCTCCATTTCTCATCCACATCCCTCTTTCTGCCTTTATCCTTCCTTCTCTCTCTCAAACTGTCCTTTTCCTCTTATTTCAACAAAAGAACTAGCTCACTGTTGCCACCATCAGGTGCTTATGTGTAACTGCACAAGCTCAACCTCAATGCTCCCTGTTGGAGTTCTTGATACTTTCCCTACCGTTTTTCTTCAAGCTCAACCTCAAGCTCCCTGTAGGAGTTATTGATACTTCCCCTACTGTTTTTCTTGAGGTTAAATAATAAATTCTATATCATTTCATCATTCATCATTACTTTTATTTTTGTTTTTCCTTTCCAGGTGATTTGACTCATTTCCCCTCCATTCATGCGTCTGGCTTGGTTTAGCTGTCATGGATGACAAGGCCTTGGTGGGGAAAATTAGCGTGTCGTCCGACTCAGTGTCCACCCTGAACAGTGAGGACTTTGTGCTGGTGTCGCGGCTGGGGGACGACACCCCAGGCTCCTCCATTAATAACGGTAGTGATGACGAAAAGACAGGACTGAAGGTAAGACAAAAGAAAGAGTACCTAGGTGAGTGGACAGAACTCTAACGTGCCCGGATCTAATTCACTCACAACCTTTCACCTTTAGCCTGGATGCCAGTCTGTTGCTGCTCTCCAACTCTTTATGAACATTGTCATGTCAAACATTGACAATGACAAGTGGAGTAGACATGCACTAACAGATCTGGGACCAGGTTACTTCCTTGGCCCTGTGCCCCTACCTAACCCTGTGATATTTGCACTGTAGATCTGAACTTCCTGGGTAGGTGGTGTAGGCCTAAGCAATGCAGTGATGGAGTTTTTTGAATGTAACATTTATTTTGACAAGGAGTCATGCTGAGACCAAGGTCTCTTTCACATATGAGCCCTGTAATAACAAAAATATACACTATAAGTGATTGGGGACATTGTCCTGTGTAGGGTGCTGTCTTTCAGATGGGACGTTAACTGGGTGTCCTGACTTTCTGTGGACACTAAATATCCCATGGTACTTATCATAAGAGTAGGGGTGTTAACCCCGGTGTCCTGGCTAAATTCCCAATCTGGCCCTCATACCATCATGGTCACTTAATCATCCCCAGTTTACAATTGGCTCATTCATCCCCCTCCTCTCCCCTGTAACTATTCCCCAGGTCTTTGCTGTAAATGAGAATGTGTTCTCAGTCAACTCACCTGGTAAAATAACAGATAAATAAAAATTAGCTGTCTGAATTGCCCTAGAGGCACCAAATCATCACATTTGAGAGTTTTGGAGATTATTCCACAAGTCCCTCTGCATGCACATCAGTGACAACTTGAAATGGTCACTTCACACAGACGGCGTGGTGAAGAAGGTGCAACAGCAGCGCCTCTTCAACCTCAGGAGGCTGAATAGATTTTTCTTGGCCCCTAAGTCCCTCACGAGCTACTGCAGATGCACCACTCAACTCAACTGACATTACAAAATATACATTCCATTGCATGAGCCACATCAGTTAAAATGAAATTCTCCATTACCATGGAAATTATTGCATCACAATACCAGGCGGCTATTGCGAGTGTACCTATGAGTTTACTAGCCAAAGTTAGATGTTCCAAGCCCATTCAATTCATCGTTTGCTACAACACCTTGCTTGTTTCAGCAAGGGGCAACAAAGTTTCATCACGTTTTATCGCTAAAACGGACTCAACTGCACGAATGACCAGACATCCCGTCTTCAGCTAGCAGTTCTTTGGGTGGGGGGTGGTTAGAGATAATGTTTTTTGGGGGGGTTAGGCCTGTTATTTTATCCATAACTGTCGGTTACATGGTTATACAGCAGTTGTGCCAGCCCTACTGTTCATGTGGGTCTATACCATTTTATGCTGTCAAAGGGAAAACTAGCCTACAGTACATTTTCATTAGCCTATATTTACAATGTGGTTATACAGCACATCCAGAGGAGAAGAAGCCAATGATGTACTGTAAATAAACATGAATACACTGTAGTCTATTATATCTACAGTGGGGCAAAAAAGTATTTAGTCAGCCACCAATTGTGCAAGTTCTCCCACTTAAAAAGATGAGAGGCCTGTAATTTTCATCATAGGTACACTTCAACTATGACAGACAAAATGAGATTTTTTTTCTCCAGAAAATCACATTGTAGGATTTTTTATGAATTTATTTGCAAATTATGGTGGAAAATACGTTTTTGGTCACCTACAAACAAGCAAGATTTCTGGCTCTCCCAGACCTGTAACTTCTTTAAGAGGCTCCTCTGTCCTCCACTCGTTACCTTTATTAATGGCACCTGTTTGAACTTGTTATCAGTATAAAAGACACCTGTCCACAACCTCAAACAGTCACACTGCAAACTCCACTTTGGCCAAGACCAAAGAGCTGTCAAAGGTCACCAGAAACAAAATTGTAGACCTGCACCAGCCTGGGAAGACTGAATCTGCAATAGGTAAGCAGCTTGGTTTGAAGAAATCAACTGTGGGAGCAATTATTAGGAAATGGAAGACATACAAGACCACTGATAATCTCCCTCGATCTGGGGCTCCACGCAAGATCTCACCCCGTGGGGTCAAAATGATCACAAGAACGGTGAGCAAAAATCCCAGAACCACACGGGGGAACCTAGTGAATGACCTGCAGAGAGCTGGGACCAAAGTAACAAAGCCTACCATCAGTAACACACTACGCCGCCAGGGACTCAAATCCTGCAGTGCCAGACGTGTCCCCCTGCTTAAGCCAGTACATGTCCAGGTCCGTCTGAAGTTTGCTAGAGAGCATTTGGATGATCCAGAAGAAGATTGGGAGAATGTCATATGGTCAGATGAAACCAAAATAGACCTTTTTAGTAAAAACTCAACTCGTCGTGTTTGGAGGACAAAGAATGCTGAGTTGCATCCAAAGAACACCATACCTACTGTGAAGCATGGGGGTGGAAACATCATGCTTTGGGGCTGTGTAAAGGAAAGAATGAATGGGGCCATGTATTGTGAGATTTTGAGTGAAAACCTCCTTCCATCAGCACAGGCATTGAAGATGAAATGTGGCTGGGTCTTTCAGCATGCCAATGATTCCAAACACACCGCCTGGGCAACGAAGGAGTGGCTTCGTAAGAAGCATTTCAAGGTCCTGGAGTGGCCTAGCCAGTCTCCAGATCTCAACCCCATAGAAAATCTTTGGAGGGAGTTGAAAGTCTGTGTTACCCAGCAACAGCCCCAAAACATCACTGCTCTAGAGGAGATCTGCATGGAGGAATGGGCCAAAATACCAGCAACAGTGTGTGAAAACCTTGTGAAGACAATGACCCTGTCATTGCCAACAAAGGGTATATAACAAAGTATTGAGAAACTTTTGTTATTGACCAAATACTTATTTTCCACCATAATTTGCAAATAGATTCATTAAAAATCCTACAATGTGATTTTCTGGATTATTTTTCCTCATTTTGTCTGTCATAGTTGAAGTGTACCTATGATGAACATTACAGGCCTCTCTCATCTTTTTAAGGGGGAGAACTTGCACAATTGGTGGCTGACTAAATACTTTTTTGCTCGTGTGTGTGTATATGTGTATATATATTTATTTATTTATATATATATATATACATACACACACACACACACACACACTATATACACACACACGTAATATACAGACATAATAAGTCTATGTGTGCGTATATATATGTTTGTTAACATTTATGTTAGTTTCCCCTTAAATGTTTTTCTTTACTTGGTGCCTCTGGACAGACCCATCTTGTGATGATGTAGTGCTTTGAAGTCACCAGCAGGTGGTGCTAGTGGACTACTGAAATGACTATACCCAGCTATTCACGGGCAGGCTACTCAGTCTACTCAATTTCCTTTGGTTGAGGTAGAAGATATTTAGACCAGCCTAAGGAATGTTAAAATTTAAACTCACAAGTTTCAACTCCAACTGTACACATCATCACCATATTTATTAATCACCAGAATTTATTTGAAAAAAAAATTCCCTGTTAGTCACTTCTCCCCAAGCCCACTAGGTAGAGGTATGTAGCACATTGTGTCTAAATGTGTTGTTTGTTACGCAGGTGATTTCTGAGGAAGGGGTCAGCTTTAAGGTCAGTTTATCTCTCTCTCTCCCTCTCTGTGCTGTGATTCTGTGGTGACACTGTCTGTGCTCGGTGAGGTTCTAAGTGTTTTTGATTAGCTGTTGAATGATTTGATTGCCCTAGATTGTCTTGTGAGGAGGTAGCAGCTAGCTCAGTTGCTCTGGAGCAAGATCTTGTTCTAGCTATCAGTCCCGGGCTTTCGGGCCAGACCCCCAGTCACCCCTCCTGAGTTCCCCCTCTTGTAGCCTTGTCCGCCACTTTAGGGTGTGATGTGCTGTTAGGCTTCTGCTGTAGGCTGAGGACTATGCTTCGCAGTCTTAACTAGTTGGTGTTGCAGTTTTTGTGCCACTCTGTTACTGTAATGTCCTCTTTTGCTTAGCGTCTGTCAGCTCGATGATCTTGGCACCTGTAGATAGTGAGAATGTGCTTTCTCTTCTTCGATAGGCTACAATTTATAAACAGACATACCAGAAGTAGTATCTAGACACTCGTTAACCCACCTTTAGTGATCTAATGGATTCACAATACTAAATTAATTCACATACTAATCACTTGTTACTTCTTCCGTTTTGATAATTCCCTTGTCAATCACTTGGAGAGAATCTCAAGATCAGTATAACATGTTAAACCTAGTCATTCAGTATAACATGTTAAACCTAGCCATTCAGTATAACATGTTAAACCTAGCCATTCAGTATAACATGTTAAACCTAGCCATTCAGTATAACATGTTAAACCTAGCCATTCAGTATAACATGTTAAACCTAGCCATTCAGTATAACATGTTAAACCTAGCCATTCAGTATAACATGTTAAACCTAGCCATTCAGTATAACATGTTAAACCTAGCCATTCAGTATAACATGTTAAACCTAGCCATTCAGTATAACATGTTAAACCTAGCCATTCAGTATAACATGTTAAACCTAGCCATTCAGTATAATATGTTAAACCTAGCCATTCAGTATAACATGTTAAACCTAGCCATTCAGTATAACATGTTAAACCTAGCCATTCAGTATAACATGTTAAACCTAGCCATTCAGTATAATATGTTAAACCTAGCCATTCAGTATAACATGTTAAACCTAGCCATTCAGTATAACATGTTAAACCTAGCCATTCAGTATAATATGTTAAACCTAGCCATTCAGTATAATATGTTAAACCTAGCCATTCAGTATAACATGTTAAACCTAGCCATTCAGTATAACATGTTATACTGAATGGCTAGGTTTAACATGTTATACTGAATGGCTAGGTTTAACATGTTATACTGAATGGCTAGGTTTAACATGTTAAACCTAGCCATTCAGTATAACATGTTAAACCTAGCCATTCAGGTAATTGGGGAGGAAAAAGGTTACTGAGGTTAATTAACTGTTTCTTAGGTAGCTTGATGAATGATAATAACCTTGTATTTTGACCGTATTCCCCATCTGTGTGTCTGCCTCTGGGATTCTCTGTCTGTTTGTGTGCATCCATCCGCCTGACCGTGTGTGTGTGTGTGTGTGTGTGTGTGTGTGTGTGTGTGTGTGTGTGTGTGACAACAGATTGTGGGAAATGGCAGTGAGCAGCAGTTGAAGAAGGAGCTGGAGGATGTTCTGATGGACCCCTCTGTAGCTGACCAGATTCTGAGCGGTGGCGGTGGTGGCTGGGGAGACCAGGTGGGAGGGGGGGACCATGTGTCCCAGCCCACCACAGCAGTACCACCCCAGTCTGTGCCCCAACCGTGCCCTGACCCCCTTAGCGACCCCCTCAACACCCTGCCAAAAGTTGAGATGGTTCTGCCCGTCCAATCCGCACAAGGTGCACAGGAGAGCGAGCTAAATGAACGATCGTACCGCGGTGAGTCAGAGCAAGGATACCAAATCAACCCTTACACCGAGGGTAGGGAACGTTTTGGCTCAAGGGCCATATCGGGGTTTCGAAATTCAGCAGATTTCTATTTTTATGGATTTGTTTGTCAAAATCTATTTGTGGTCTAGAAAAAGTGCTCATATTGGAAAATATATAGATCCATGATCATTTGCACATGGTAATCTATCTATTTCTAGACATTCAAGAGTGGCCTGGAGTGGTTTTTTAACGCAAAATAATCATCTCCAGCTGGCTGGATTGAATGGGCCCCTCTACACCTTAGACACTTCTGTAGATATGAGAGGATTGGATAGATGTCAGAACCTCGGTAATAGCCTCATCTTGTCTTCTGATTGGCTGGGTGGAAATATCTATTCTGTATATCCAATGTCCTAGGGGTAGGGTCTACGGTTAGAGTTTGGATTCAGGGTTAATCTGATGTCTCTCCCTCTCACTAGACCCTCTCTGTGTGACCTTTGACTTCCACAGGGGATGAGTCATCATCGGAGTGCAGCCCCAGTACACCCATCCCAGACGAGGACAGTGTGGTCTTCAATAAGCTGACCTACCTGGGCTGTGCCTCAGTCAACGCCCCCCGCAGTGAGGTGGAAGCTCTCTGCATGATGACCGTCCTCAGAGGGCAGTGCCAGCTACCACTGGACGTCACCCTATCTGTGCCCGGCGTCTCAGAGGGCACTGTCAGGTCAGGACTGCTTGTCAAACAAACCAACACCGGAGAATATTGTGTGTGTGTGTGTGCACGTGTCTGCGCGCATGTGTGTCTGTGGTCCCATCCGGGTTGCCGGTGGTGCGTACTTGGCGTTACTCCTCTTTCTTCTCCTTCTCTCCTCTCCTTTTCTCCTTCTGTCTCTACTCCTGGCTCTCTCCTCTCTGCTCTCCTCTCCTTTTCTCCTTCTGTCTCTACTCCTGGCTCTCCCCTTCTCTCTGCTCTCTTCTCCTTTTTTCCTTCTGTCCCCACTCCTGGCTCTCTCCTTCTCTCTGCTCTGCTCTCCTTTTCTCCTTCTGTCTCCACTCCTGGCTCTCTCCTTCTCTCTGCTCTCTTCTCCTTTTCTCCTTCTGTCTCCACTCCTGGCTCTCTCCTTCTCTTTGCTCTCTTCTCCTTTTCTGCTTCTGTCTCTACTCCTGGCTCTCTCCTTCTCTCTGCTCTCTTCTCCTTCTGTCTCCACTCCTGGCTCTCTCCTTCTCTCTGCTCTCTTCTCCTTTTCTGCTTCTGTCTCTACTCCTGGCTCTCTCCTTCTCTCTGCTCTCTTCTCCTTCTGTCTCCACTCCTGGCTCTCTCCTTCTCTCTGCTCTCTTCTCCTTTTCTGCTTCTGTCTCTACTCCTGGCTCTCTCCTTCTCTCTGCTCTCTTCTCCTTCTGTCTCCACCCCTGGCTCTCTCCTTCTCTTTGCTCTCTTCTCCTTCTGTCTCCACTCCTGGCTCTCTCCTTCTCTCTGCTCTCTTCTCCTTCTGTCTCCACTCCTGGCTCTCTCCTTCTCTCTGCTCTCTTCTCCTTCTGTCTCCACTCCTGGCTCTCTCCTTCTCTCTGCTCTCTTCTCCTTCTGTCTCCACTCCTGGCTCTCTCCTTCTCTCTGCTCTCTTCTCCTTCTGTCTCCACTCCTGGCTCTCTCCTTCTCTCTGCTCTCTTCTCCTTCTGTCTCCACTCCTGGCTCTCTCCTTCTCTCTGCTCTCTTCTCCTTCTGTCTCCACTCCTGGCTCTCTCCTTCTCTCTGCTCTCTTCTCCTTCTGTCTCCACTCCTGGCTCTCTCCTTCTCTCTGCTCTCTTCTCCTTCTGTCTCCACTCCTGGCTCTCTCCTTTCCTCTGCTCCATTCTGTCCCTCATACATCCCTACCTCACTCCCGGGATTCTGCCTCTTCTCTGTCTTGTAAAGTAAGCCATACACTTGTTATAAAAATGATAGCTTATGCTTTTAAAGAGTTGCCTAACTAAATAAAGTTAATTCAGGCTGATTTGATGTTAGCTAGCTAAGTTAACGTTACCTGACACTCTTGTCCCTACTCCACCTTTCTCTTTCACTCAAGCACTGGTCACAGGCTTGCATCACTAGTTAACTACGCATGGTTGATATTACTAGGTTAACTAGCTTGTTCAGTGTTGCATATAATCAATGCGGTGCCTGTTAATTTATCATCGAATCACAGCCTACTTCGCCAAACGGGGGAGGATTTAACAAAAGCACATTCTCGAAAAAGTCACAATCGTTGCACGAATGTACCTAACCATAAACATCGATGCCTTTCTTAAAATCAATACATAGAAGTAAATATTTTTTAAACCTTCATATTTAGTTAAAATAAATTAATGTTAGCGGGTGATATTAACTAGGGAAATTGTGTCACTTCTCTTGCGTTCATTACAAGCAGAGTCAGGGTATATGCAACAGTTTGGGCAGCCTGGATCGTTGCAAACTATTTTGCCAGAATTATACATAATAATGACAACATTTAAAGGTTGTGCAATGTAGCAGCAATATTTAGACTTAGGGTTGCCACTTGTTCGATAAAATACAGAACGGTTCCATATTTCACTGAAAGAATAAACGTTTTGCTTTCGAAATGATAGTTTCTGGATTTTACCATATTAATGACCAAAGTCTCGTATTTCTGTGTTTATTATATTATAAGTATGATTTGATATTTGATAGAGCAGTCTGACTGAGAGGTGGTAGGCAGCAGCAGGCTCGTAAGCATTCATTCAAACTTTACTGCGTTTGCCAGCAGCTCTTAGCAATGCTTGACTCACAGCGCTGTTTATGACTTCAAGCCTATCAACTCCGGAGTTTAGGTTGGCAATACTAAAGTGCCTATAAGAACATCCAATAGTCATCCAATAACATCCAATAAGGTATATGAAATACAAATAGTATAGAGAGAAATAGTAGACACATCATAATTCCTATAATAACTACAACCTAAAACTTCTTAACTGGGAATATTTAAGAACTGGGAGTATTGAACCACCAGCTTTCATATGTTATCATGTTCCGAGCAAGTAATTTAAACATTAGCTTTTTTACATGGCACAATATTGCACTTTTACTTCTCCAAAACTGTGTTTTTGCATTATTTAAACCAAATTGAACATGTTTCATTATTTATTTGAGACTAAATAGATTTTTTGATGTATTATGTTAAGTTAAAATAAGTGTTCCTTGTTCATTCAGTATTGTTGTAATTGTCATTATTACAAATATATATATAAAAATCGTTATCTGCTTTTTTTTGGTCCTCCAATAATCGGTATCGGTGTTGAAAAATCATAATCGGTCGACCTCTAATCTGGATATAAACTGGATATAGGATGTATATGATCTGGATATAGGCTGGATATCATCTCTATATAGTTTCTATATAATCTGGATATAATCTCCTATATAGTTTCTATATAATCTGGATATAATCTCCTATATAGGCTGGATATAATCTCCTATATAGTTTCTATATAATCTGGATATAATCTCCTATATAGGCTGGATATAATCTCTATATAGTTTCTATATAATCTGGATATAATCTCCTATATAGGCTGGATATAATCTCTATATAGTTTCTATATAATCTGGATATAATCTCCTATATAGGCTGGATATAATCTCTATATAGTTTCTATATAATCTGGATATAATCTCCTATATAGGCTGGATATAATCTCTATATAGTTTTTATATAATCTGGATATAATCTCCTATATAGGCTGGATATAATCTCTATATAGTTTCTATATAATCTGGATATAATCTCCTATAGTTTATGTAATCTGTATGTAGTCTCTATATAGTCTGTATGTAGTCTCTAGGCTGTATATAATCTGTATGTATTCTATATAATATGTATGTAGTCTGTATCTAGTCTCTATATAGGCGGTATATAGTCTGTATGTAGTCTCTAGGCTCTATATAATCTGTATGTACTCTATATAATATGTATGTAGTCTGTATGTAGTCTCTATATAGGCGGTATATAGTCTGTATGTAGTCTCTATATAGGCTGTATATTATCTGTATATAGTCTCTATGTAGTCTGTATGTAGTCTCCTATATAATATGTATGTAGTCTCTATATAGGCTGTATATAATCTGCATGTAGTCTCTAGGCTGTATATAATATGTATGTAGTCTGTATATAGGCTGTATATAGTCTCTATATAGGCTGTATATAATCTGTATGTAGTGTGTATATAGGCTGTATATAGTCTCTATATAGGCTGTATATAATCTGTATGTAGTCTCTATATAGGCTGTATATAGTCTCTATATAGGCTGTATATAATCTGTATGTAGTCTCTATATAGGCTGTATATAATCTGTATGTAGTCTCTATATAGGCTGTATATAGTCTCTATATAGGCTGTATATCGTCTCTATATAGGCTGTGTATAGTCTCTATATAGGCTGTATATAGTCTCTATATAGGCTGTATATAGTCTCTATATAGGCTGTATATAATTTGTATGTAGTCTCTATATAGGCTGTATATAGTCTCTATATAGGCTGTATATAATCTGTATATAGTCTCTATATAGGCTGTATATAGTCTCTATATAGGCTGTATATAGTCTCTATATAGGCTGTATATAGGCTGTATATAGTCTCTATATAGGCTGTATATAGTCTCTATATAGGCTGTATATAGTCTCTATATAGGCTGTATATAGGCTGTATATAGTCTCTATATAGGCTGTATATAGTCTCTATATAGGCTGTATATAGTCTCTATATAGGCTGTATATAGTCTCTATATAGGCTGTATATAGTCTCTATATAGGCTGTATATAGTCTCTATATAGTCTCTATATAGGCTGTATATAGGCTGTATATAGGCTGTATATAGGCTGTATATAGTCTCTATATAGGCTGTATATAGTCTCTATATAGGCTGTATGTAATTTGTATGTAGTCTCTATATAGGCTGTATATAGTCTCTATATAGGCTGTATATAATCTGTATGTAGTCTCTATAGGCTGTATATAGTCTCTATATAGGCTGTATGTAGTCTCTATATAGGCTCTATATAATATGTGTATCGTCTGTATGTAGTCTCTATATAATCTGTATGTAGGCTTTATATAGGCTGTATATAATATGTATGTAGTCTATAGGCTGTATATAATCTGTATGTAGTCTCTATATAGACTGTATATAATCTGTATATAGTCTCTATATAGGCTGTATATAATCTGTATGTAGTCTCTATATAGACTGTATATAATCTGTATGTAGTCTCTATATAGACTGTATATAATCTGTATGTAGTCTCTATATAGACTGTATATAATCTGTATGTAGTCTCTATATAGACTGTATATAATCTGTATGTAGTCTCTATATAGACTGTATATAATCTGTATGTAGTCTCTATATAGACTGTATATAATCTGTATGTAGTCTCTATATAGACTGTATATAATCTGTATGTAGTCTCTATATAGACTGTATATAATCTGTATGTAGTCTCTATATAGACTGTATATAATCTGTATGTAGTCTCTATATAGACTGTATATAATCTGTATGTAGTCTCTATATAGACTGTATATAATCTGTATGTAGTCTCTATATAGACTGTATATAGGCTGTATATAGTCTCTATATAGGCTGTATATAATCTGTATGTAGTCTCTATATAGGCTGTATATAATCTGTATGTAGTCTCTATATAGGCTGTATATAGTCTCTATATAGGCTGTATATCGTCTCTATATAGGCTGTATATAGTCTCTATATAGGCTGTATATAGTCTCTATATAGGCTGTATATAGTCTCTATATAGGCTGTATATAATCTGTATATAGGCTGTATATAGTCTCTATATAGGCTGTATATAGTCTCTATATAGGCTGTATATAGTCTCTATATAGGCTGTATATAGTCTCTATATAGGCTGTATATAGTCTCTATATAGGCTGTATATAGGCTGTATATAGTCTCTATATAGGCTGTATATAGTCTCTATATAGGCTGTATATAGTCTCTATATAGGCTGTATATAATCTGTATGTAGTCTCTATAGGCTGTATATAGTCTCTATATAGGCTGTATGTAGTCTCTATATAGGCTCTATATAATATGTGTATCGTCTGTATGTAGTCTCTATATAATCTGTATGTAGGCTTTATATAGGCTGTATATAATATGTATGTAGTCTATAGGCTGTATATAATCTGTATGTAGTCTCTATATAGACTGTATATAATCTGTATCTAGTCTCTATATAGGCTGTATATAATCTGTATGTAGTCTATATAGGCTGTATATAATCTGTATGTAGTCTCTATATAGGCTGTATAATCTGTATGTAGTCTCTATATAGGCTCTATATAATCTGTATGTAGTCTCTATATAGGCTCTATATAGGCTGTATGTAGTCTGTATGTAGTCTCTATATAGGCTCTATATAGGCTGTATGTAGTCTCTATATAGGCTGTATATAGTCTCTATATAGGCTGTATGTAGTCTCTATATAGGCTGTATATAGGCTGTATGTAGTCTCTATATAGGCTGTATATAATCTGTGTATCATCTATATTTTACTTTTACCAATTAACTTTGAACTATAACAGCCATAACCTTACCTGCCTGTTTCTCTACAGGTTGCTGGACCCCCAGACAAGCACAGAGATAGCCAGTTACCCCATCTACAAGATCATGTTCTGTGTGCGTGGTCATGACGGCACGCCTGAGACTGACTGCTTTGCCTTCACAGAGAGCCACTACAACGCAGAGATCTTCCGTATACATGTCTTCCGCTGTGAGATCCAAGAGGCGGTGAGGACACACACACATGGATGAACACACACACACACACACACACACACACACACACACACAGATTCGGGGATGGTGACAGACTGCGACATCAACACTTGCACATAGCCTTTACAAAAGCCTAGTGGTAAGTAATTCACTTTCAGTGATTGAGTTGTTTAGCTCCATGTTGCCTTGGTCTTCCTTCGCCAAACTACACTTTCGTACACATTTAACTGCAGTATAAATCATGAACTGCAGGGGGAGCCAGAGTTCCTACCCTTTTTCACAGTACCAGATTCTTACCTCTGACAGCACTTTTCTCATGCTGCCCACACACAATGCCCAAACATTCATGTTGAGAGGACATATCTCTCCCTGTCAGCTGTTTACCCCTCTCTCTCCATCTATCTCTATCTACCTTTCTCTCTACCCCCTCTCTCTTTCTCTACCTCTCTCTCTCTCTTTCTCTCTACCCCTCCCCCTCTCTCTCTCTCTCTCTCTCTCTCTCTCTACCCCTCCCTCTTTCTCTACTTTTCTCTATCTCTCTCTCTACCCCTCCCTCTTTCTCTACTTTTCTCTATCTCTCTCTCTACCCCTCCCTCTTTCTCTACTTTTCTCTATCCCTCTCTCTACCCCTCCCTCTTTCTCTACTTTTCTCTATCCCTCTCTCTACCCCTCCCTCTTTCTCTACTTTTCTCTATCCCTCTCTCTACCCCCTCCCTCTTTCTCTACTTTTCTCTATCCCTCTCTCTACCCCTCCTTCTTTCTCTACTTTTCTCTATCCCTCTCTCTCTCTCTCTCTCTCTCTCTACCTCTCTCTACCTCTCTCTACCTCTCTCTACCTCTCTCTACCTCTCTCTACCCCTCTCTCTCTCTCTACCTCTCTCTCTACTTTTCTCTACCCCTCTCTACCCCCCTCTCTCTACCCCTCTCTACTTTTCTCTACCCCTCTCTACCCCCCTCTCTCTCTACCCCTCTCTACTTCTCTCTACCCCTATCTCCCTCTCTCTACCCCTCTCCCTCTATCTACCCTCTCTCTCTCTGCTTCTCTCTCTACTTCTCTCTACCCTCTCTCTCTCTACCCTCTCTCTCTCTACCCTCTCTCTCTCTACTTCTCTCTCTCTACTTCTCTTTCTACCCCTCTCTCTCTCTCGCTACCGCCCATCTATATACCTCTCAATTCAATTCAAAGGGCTTAGAATAGACAATAGACAATAAACAAAAGGGAAATAAACAAGGGAAACATTAGTAAACATTACACTCACAAAAGTTGTAAAATAATATAGACATTTCAATTGTTATATTATTGACTTTGTACAGTGTGCATATAGTTGAAGTATGAAAGGGAAGATAAATAAACAGATGAATATTGGTTGTATTTACAATGTTGTTTGTGTTCTACTGGTTGACCTTTTCTCATGGCAACGGGCCACAAATCTTGCTGCTGTGATGACACACTGCGGTATTTTGCCAAACAGATATAGGAGTTTATCAATGTTTATTTGTTTTCAAATTCTTTGTGGGTCTGTGTGATCTGTGGGAAATATGTGTCTCTAACGTGGTCATACATTTGGCAGGAGGTTAGGAAGTACAGCTCAGTTTCCACCTAATTTTTCTCGGGCAGTGTGCACATAGGCACATGTGCTCATATAAATATCTTGAAATTTTAATTGATGACGGCCTCTCTTTTAAATTGCATATTCAACAACTTACAAAAATATTGAAGCTGAAATTGGGATTTTATTTTAGGAATAAGGCCTGCTTTTCTTTTGAAGCCAGAAGGAGGCTAGTATCAGCTTCAGTTATGCCTTTACTAGACTATGGGGATATTTTATATATGAATTCTTCCGCTCAGTGTTTGAGATCAATTGACACCCTTTACTATGGCACTTTGAGATCTATTTTAAACTGTAAAACCCTTACGCACCACTGCACTTTGTATACCAGGGTTGGCTGCCTTCTCTAGTCACTCGTAGGCTCAGGCACTGGTATACTTTATTTACAAAGCCATTTTGGGTTTACTACCTTTTTATTTGGGCATTTTTATTGTTCAGAAATGTGGTGGGTACTCTCTTCGTTCGCTGGACTTTATCCTGCTAACTGTTTCAAATGTCCGAACTGAATTTGGTAAAAGGGCTTTTATGTACTCTGCGCCATCGTCTTGAAACGCCTTACAAAATACTTTTAGACTGGAAGAACTTGTCCCGATTGGTATTTTTAAATCACTGATGAATGATCTTGAGACTGATTCTCTGACCTGTCAATGTTTTTAAATCACTGATGAATGATCTTGAGACTGATTCCCCGACCTGTCAATGTTTTTAAATCACTGATGAATGATCTTGAGACTGATTCTCTGACCTGTCAATGTTTTTAAATCACTGATGAATGATCTTGAGACTGATTCCCCGACCTGTCAATGTTTTTAAATCACTGATGAATGATCTTGAGACTGATTCCCCGACCTGTCAATGTTTTTAAATCACTGATGAATGATCTTGAGACTGATTCCCCGACCTGTCAATGTTTTTAAATCACTGATGAATGATCTTGAGACTGATTCCCTGACCTGTCAATGTTTTTAAATCACTGATGAATGATCTTGAGACTGATTCCCCGACCTGTCAATGTTTTTAAATCCCTGATGAATGATCTTGAGACTGATTCCCCGACCTGTCAATGTTTTTAAATCACTGATGAATGATCTTGAGACTGATTCCCCGACCTGTCAATGTTTTTAAATCACTGATGAATGATCTTGAGACTGATTCCCCGACCTGTCAATGTTTTTAAATCACTGATGAATGATCTTGAGACTGATTCCCCGACCTGTCAATGTTTTTAAATCACTGATGAATGATCTTGAGACTGATTCCCCGACCTGTCAATGTTTTTAAATCACTGATGAATGATCTTGAGACTGATTCCCCGACCTGTCAATGTTTTTAAATCACTGATGAATGATCTTGAGACTGATTCTCTGACCTGTCAATGTTTTTAAATCACTGATGAATGATCTTGAGACTGATTCCCTGACCTGTCAATGTTTTTAAATCACAGATGAATGATCTTGAGACTGATTCTCCGACCTGTCAATGTTTTTAAATCACTGATGAATGATCTTGAGACTGATTCCCCGACCTGTCAATGTTTTTAAATCACTGATGAATGATCTTGAGACTGATTCCCTGACCTGTCAATGTTTTTAAATCACTGATGAATGATCTTGAGACTGATTCCCCGACCTGTCAATGTTTTTAAATCACTGATGAATGATCTTGAGACTGATTCCCCGACCTGTCAATGTTTTTAAATCACTGATGAATGATCTTGAGACTGATTCCCCGACCTGTCAATGTTTTCAAATCACTGATGAATGATCTTGAGACTGATTCCCCGACCTGTCAATGTTTTTAAATCACTGATGAATGATCTTGAGACTGATTCCCCGACCTGTCAATGTTTTTAAATCACTGATGAATGATCTTGAGACTGATTCCCCGACCTGTCAATGTTTTTAAATCACTGATGAATGATCTTGAGACTGATTCTCTGACCTGTCAATGTTTTTAAATCACTGATGAATGATCTTGAGACTGATTCCCTGACCTGTCAATGTTTTTAAATCACTGATGAATGATCTTGAGACTGATTCCCCGACCTGTCAATGTTTTTAAATCACTGATGAATGATCTTGAGACTGATTCCCCGACCTGTCAATGTTTTTAAATCACTGATGAATGATCTTGAGACTGATTCCCCGACCTGTCAATGTTTTTAATTTGTTGTTTTTGATTTTGTTATACTCTTGTGAATTCAATGGTTTTTACTAGATTACTTGTAGTATATCATGTTGTTCGTCTATAATTTTTGTCATGACTTGGTGCTGCCTATCTTGGCCAGGACGCTCTTGAAAAAGAGATTTTAAATCTCAATGAGCCCTTCCTGGTTAAATAAAGGTTAAATAAATAGGCAGACACGGCTCTCGAGAGAAGACAGGCTATGGCCTCTCTCTCAATAGCAAGGTTATGCTCACTGAGTCTGTACATAATCATGGATTTTCTTAATTTGGGGTCAGTCACAGTGGTCAGGTATTCTGCCACTGTGTACTCTCTGTTTTAGGGCCAGACATCTGCATTGCTTGCTGTTTGGGGTTTTAGGCTGGGTTTCTGTACAGCACTTTGTGACATCGGCTGATGTAAAAAGGGCTTTATAAATTCATTTGATTGAGATAGCGTTCCAATTTGTTTAGTTGTTTGGTTGATTCTTTCCAGTGTGTCAAATAGTTCTCTTTTTGCTTTCTCATAATTTGGTTGGATCTAAATGTGTTTCTGTCCTGGGTAGAGATGAGTATCGTTAACATTTTAACGGTATTACTACTCTTACCGATACTGCTTATCCATCCGGTACTTTAACAGTATTCTTTCGGTTATTTTTTACAAAAAAAAACAAAAACAAATTAAGAACAGAATTAACATTGCTTTATTTTCTGAAATATAAAATAAACAATTATTTACAGCAAAAGAAACGGTAATGTTTTGATCAAATCACTATTATAGACTAGGTTGTGATGATGGGGTTGGGAGCCAGGCCTTTATAGAGTTCAACCTCAAGGTCAACACGCTCGGTGAGGGACGAGGTGTCCTGTTGGATCGTCAACCTCAACTCCCTGTCCTCCTCTGAGAACAGCTCCTCCAAGGCACTCCTTGTTTTGTACAATGGAGGGATTGTCTCCTCCATTTCCTCTCCTTCAGACTCCTCCTGTTGCTGGTGCTCTCTGTCTGTCTGCTGCGGCTCCTCAACAGTTCCCTTCCTCAGCCTGTCCCAGGTGGCGTCACTCACCAGCCTCCCTTTAAATCTGGGGTCCATTGCTGTGTCCTCATGCAGGAAGGATTGAATGTCATCATCCTGATAGCACTCGGAGAGGTTCTCCCACACCTTCTCTTTGATGGTTGCCACTAACATTGTATCTTCATGCTTCACTGTGAAGTTCTCTTCCAGTTTGTGGAGGATGGGTTTGATCTGACCACAGGTGGCATTATTTTCACATGACACAGTGTGGATCTGTAGAGGATTCTCATGAGCTGGACAAACTCCTCAGCCTTATTTATTAAAAAAATAAAATAATAATTCCACCTTTTATTTAACCAGGTAAGCTAGTTGAGAACAAGTTCTCATTTACAACTGTGACCTACAACCGTACAGTCAATAACACAATAGAAAAAAAAGAGGTCTATATACAGTGTTTGCAAATGTCATGAGGAGGTAAGGCAATACATTTCCCATTGTAGCGAAGTCATTACTGGTGTGCAAAAGAGCAGAAAAGTAAATAAAAACAGTATGGGGATGAGGTAGGTAGATTGGGTGGACTATGTACAGCTGCAGCGATCGGTTAGCTGCTCAGATAGCTGATGTTTAAAGTTAGTGAGGGAGATATGAGTCTCCAGCTTCAGCGATTTTTGTAATTCGTTCCAGTCACTGGCAGCAGAGAATTGGAAGGAAAGGCGGCCAAAGAAGGTGTTGGCTTTGGGGATGACCAGTGAGATATACAGTGCCTTGCGAAAGTATTCGGCCCCCTTGAACTTTGCGACCTTTTGCCACATTTCAGGCTTCAAACATAAAGATATAAAACTGTATTTTTTTGTGAAGAATCAACAACAGTGGGACACAATCATGAAGTGGAATGACATTTATTGGATATTTCAAACTTATTTAACAAATCAAAAACAGAAAAATTGGGCGTGCAAAATTATTCAGCCCCCTTAAGTTAATACTTTGTATTGCCACCTTTTGCTGCGATTACAGCTGTAACTCGCTTGGGGTATGTCTCCATCAGTTTTGCACATCGAGAGACTGAAATGTTTTCCCATTCCTCCTTGCAAAACAGCTCGAGCTCAGTGAGGTTGGATGGAGAGCATTTGTGAACAGCAGTTTTCAGTTCTTTCCACAGATTCTCGATTGGATTCAGGTCTGGACTTTGACTTGGCCATTCTAACACCTGGATATGTTTATTTTTGAACCATTCCATTGTAGATTTTGCTTTATGTTTTGGATCATTGTCTTGTTGGAAGACAAATCTCCGTCCCAGTCTCAGGTCTTTTGCAGACTCCATCAGGTTTTCTTCCAGAATGGTCCTGTATTTGGCTCCATCCATCTTCCCATCAATTTTAACCATCTTCCCTGTCCCTGCTGAAGAAAAGCAGGCCCAAACCATGATGCTGCCACCACCATGTTTGACAGTGGGGATGGTGTGTTCAGGGTGATGAGCTGTGTTGCTTTTACACCAAACATAACGTTTTGCATTGTTGCCAAAAAGTTCAATTTTGGTTTCATCTGACCAGAGCACCTTCTTCCACATGTTTGGTGTGTCTCCCAGGTGGCTTGTGGCAAACTTTAAACGACACTTTTTATGGATATCTTTAAGAAATGGCTTTCTTCTTGCCACTCTTCCATAAAGGCCAGATTTGTGCAATATACGACTGATTGTTGTCCTATGGACAGAGTCTCCCACCTCAGCTGTAGATCTCTGCAGCTCATCCAGAGTGATCATGGGCCTCTTGGCTGCATCTCTGATCAGTCTTCTCCTTGTATGAGCTGAAAGTTTAGAGGGACGGCCAGGTCTTGGTAGATTTGCAGTGGTCTGATACTCCTTCCATTTCAATATTATCGCTTGCACAGTGCTCCTTGGGATGTTTAAAGCTTGGGAAATCTTTTGTATCCAAATCCAGCTTTAAAGTTCTTCACAACAGTATCTCGGACCTGCCTGGTGTGTTCCTTGTTCTTCATGATGCTCTCTGCGCTTTTAACGGACCTCTGAGACTATCACAGTGCAGGTGCATTTATACGGAGACTTGATTACACACAGGTGGATTGTATTTATCATCATTAGTCATTTAGGTCAACATTGGATCATTCAGACATCCTCACTGAACTTCTGGAGAGAGTTTGCTGCACTGAAAGTAAAGGGGCTGAATAATTTTGCATGCCCAATTTTTCAGTTTTTGATTTGTTAAAAAAGTTTGAAATATCCAATAAATGTTGTTCCACTTCATGATTGTGTCCCACTTGTTGTTGATTCTTCACAAAGAAATACAGTTTTATATCTTTATGTTTGAAGCCTGAAATGTGGCAAAAGGTCGCAAAGTTCAAGGGGGCCGAATACTTTCGCAAGGCACTGTACCTGCTGGAGCGCGTGCTATGGGTGGGTGTTATCGTGTTATCGTGACCAGTGAGCTGAGATAAGGAAGAGCTTTACCTAGCATAGACTTATAGATGACCTGGAGCCAGTGGGTCTGGCGACGAATATGTAGCAAGGGCCAGCCGACTAGAGCATACAGGTCGCAGTGGTAGGTGGTATAAGGGGCTTTGGTGACAAAACAGATGGCACTGTGATAGACTGCATCCAGTTTGCTGAGTAGGGTATTGGAGGCTATTTTGTAAATAGCATCGACGAAGTCGAGGATCGGTAGGATAGTCAGTTTTACGAGAGTATGTTTGGCGGCGTGAGTGGATGGAAGTCCTCGTCCTTCAGACGGTCCAGGTTGTCCTTGGTCATTGCTTTTCACAGTCGTGGGTCCAAGGCTGCTGCTTGGATTGCTGGATACTGCTCCATGAATCTCTCTATCATTAGATAGAGTTCCATCTGGTCCTGACATCAAGGATGGGTGAGTGTTGCTCAAGGCCTGAAACAACAACAAAAAACAACATACATTCATTACCGCACACTTGAATATTGAATTAAATTCTTAAATGTGTGAATTTCAAAATAATATTTTAATATTATTTTGGGACGGTAGGTAGCCTAGTGGTTAGAGCGTTGGACTAGTAACCGAAAGGTTGCAAGATCGAATCCCCGAGCTGACAATGTAAAAAATCTGTCATTCTGCCCCTGAACAAGGCAGTTCCTAGGCCGACATTGAAAATATGAATTTGTTCTCTACTGACTTGCCTAGTTAAATAAAAGGTACATATTGAGGGTAGGTGGGGTCTGGACTGGCTGTCTGGAAGATGATATTAAAATATATATTGAGCTGGCTTCTTACCAAGGAGCTGCTGCTTTTCCTTCCAGACTGTTTTGGACATCGAGGATCTCTTGAACCACACGACCACTGCTCTGATTTCTGTGCTGCCACATTCAATGTGTGTACAAAGCATCCTATTTTTAGGATGTGTAGCCTCTTGATGGCAACATTCATATTAACAGCATTATCAACAGTTACAACTACAATCTGCTCGGCTCTGTCTCAAACTCTTCCAGAATGTCTGAGATATCCTCTGACACTACTTAGCCAGTTTGTTATTTGTACACTGCCTGGTGTGGAGGACCTTCTGTTTTACACTGCCTGGTGTGGAGGACCTTCTGTTTTACACTGCCCTGGTGTGGGTGACCTTCTGTTTTACACTGCCTGGTGTGGAGGACCTTCTGTTGTACACTGCCCTGGTGTGGGTGACCTTCTGTTGTACACTGCCCTGGTGTGGAGGACCTGTTTTACACTGCCCTGGTGTGGAGGACCTTCTGTTTTACACTGTCCTGGTGTGGAGGACCTTCTGTTGTACACTGCCCTGGTGTGGAGGAGCTTCTGTTGTACACTGCCCTGGTGTGGAGGAGCTTCTGTTGTACACTGCCCTGGTGTGGAGGAGCTTCTGTTGTACACTGCCCTGGTGTGGAGGAGCTTCTGTTGTACACTGCCCTGGTGTGGAGGACCTTCTGTTGTACACTGCCCTGGTGTGGAGGACCTTCTGTCATCTTCCAGACAGTCCAGACCCCCACCCATGTCATCTTCCAGACAGTCCAGACCCCCTCCCCATGTCATCTTCGACAGACAGTACAGACCCCCCCCATAAAATCTTCCAGACAGACACTACAGACCCCCCCATGTCATCTTCCAGACAATCCAGACCCCCCCCCCCCCCACATCATCTTCCAGACACAGTTCAGACCCCCCCATGTCATCTTCCAGACAATCCAGACCCCCCCCCCCACATCATCTTCCAGACACAGTTCAGACCCCCCCATATCATCTTCCAGACAGTCCAGACCCCCCCCCCCCCCTCGAATGGCCGATAAATTTTTATATATATATATATATATATATATATTTTTTTTACATCTTTATTTAACTAAGCAAGTCAGTTAAGAACACAGGCCTAGGAACGGTGGGTTAACTGCCTTGTTCAGGGGCAGAAAGACAGATTTTCACCTTGTCAGCCCGTGGGATCCAATCTTGCAACCTTACAATTAACTAGTCCAACGCAATAACGACCTGCCTCTCTCTTGTTACACTCCACAAGGAGACTGCCTGTTACGCAAATGCAGTAAGCCAAGGTAAGTTGCTAGCTAGCATTAAACTTATCTTATAAAAAACAATCAATCATAATCACTAGTTAACTACACATGGTTGATGATATTACTCGATATTAGCGAGCATGTTGCATATAATCTGACTGAGCATACAAGCATACAAGTATCTAAGTATCTGACTGAGCGGTGGTAGGCAGAAGCAGGCGAGTAAATATTCATTCACACAGCACTTTCGTGTGTTTTTCCAGCAGCTCTTCATTGTGCGTCAAGCATTGCGCTGTTTATGACTTCAAGCCTATCAACTCCCGAGATGAGGCTGGTGTAACCGAAGTGAAATGGCTGGCTAGTTAGCGCGCGCTAATAGCGTTTCAAACTTCACTCGCTCTGAGCCTTGGGGTGGTTGTTTCCCTTGCTCTGCATGGGTAACGCTGCTTCGAGGGTGGCTGTTGTCGTTGTGTTGCTGGTTCGAGCCCAGGTAGGGGTGAGGACAGGGACGGAAGCTATACTGTTACACTGGCAATACTAAAGTGCCTATAAGAACATCCAATAGTCAAAGGTTAATGAAATACAAATTGTATAGAGAGAAATAGTCCTATAATAACTACAACCTAAAACTTCTTACCTGGGAATATTGAAGACTCATGTTAAAAGGGACCACCAACTTTCATATGTTCTCATGTTCTGAGCAAGGAACTGAAACGTTATCTTTCTTACATGGCACATGTAAGAATGTGTTCTTACGTTCTTCTCCAACACTTTGTTTTTGCATTATTTAAACCAAATTGAACATGTTTCATTATCAACTTGAGGCTAAATAGATTTTATTGATGTATTATATTAAGTTAAAATAAGTGTTAATCCAGTATTGTTGTAATTGTCATTATTACAAATACATTTTTTTTAAATCGGCCAATTAATCGGTATCTGCTTTTTTGGTCCTCCAATAATCGGTATCGGCGTTGAAAAATCATAATCAGTCGACCTCTAGTTCAGACCCCCTCCCATGTCATCTTCCAGACAGTCCAGACCCCCCCATGTCATCTTCCAGACAGTTCAGACCCCCTCCCATGTCATCTTCCAGACAGTCCAGACCCCCCCATGTCATCTTCCAGACAGTTCAGACCCCCCCATGTCATCTTCCAGACAGTTCAGACCCCCCCCCATGTCATCTTCCAGACAGTCCAGACCCCCCCATGTCATCTTCCAGACAGTCCAGACCCCCCCATGTCATCTTCCAGACAGTCCAGACCCCCCATGTCATCTTCCAGACAGTCCAGACCCCCACCCATGTCATCTTCCAGACAGTCCAGACCCCCCCCCCCCCCCCCCATGTCATCTTCCAGACAGACAGTCCAGCCTGGTGGGGGCACAGAGTCTCCACTGAAACACACACAATCACACAATCACACACACACACTACATACAGAGAGAGAATTCAGCTCAGCCCTATCTATGATACTCTATCATGTCTCCCAATGACTGAAAAACGCTGTAGGACTCTGATGACTCTAATGGTGTGTGTATGTCACTGATATTCAATCCCTGTGTGTGTGTGTGTGTGTGTGTGTGTGTGTGTGTGTGTGTGGTGTGTGTGTGTGTGAACTCCACAGGTCAGCAGGATACTGTACAGCTTTGCCACGGCCTTTAGGCGGTCCGCCAAGAAGACGCTCCTCTCGGGCTTGGCTCCGCCCCTGACGCCAGACAGCGACGTCTTCACCTTCACCGTCAGTCTAGAGATCAAGGAGGATGATGGGAAAGGGACCTTTAGGTATGGTGCATCGCAACCATGCCATTCATCTTATCAATCTGTACACTAGAGTCATTGTCCTTAGTCTCTACGTGTGGTATGGTACATTAGTGTTCATCATAGACTGGATGGTAAATTAGGGTTCATTGTGGACTGGATGGTACATTCGGGTTCATCGTGTTCTGGATGGTACATTATGGTTCATCGTGGACTGGATGGTACATTAGGGTTCATCGTGGACTGGATGGTACATTAGGGTTCATCGTGGACTGTGATAAATGTGGGTTTATCGTGGACTGGATGGTACATTAGGGTTCACCATGGACTGGATGATACATTATATTTCATCATGGACTGGATGATACATTAGGGTTCATCGTGGACTGGGTGATACATTAGGGTTCATCGTGGACTGGATGGTACATTAGGGTTCATCGTGGACTGGATGGTACATTAGGGTTCATCGTGGACTGGATGGTACATTAGGGTTCATCATAGACTGGATGGTACATTAGGGTTCATCATAGACTGGATGGTACATTAGGGTTCATCATAGACTGGATGGTACATTAGGGTTCATCATAGACTGGATGGTACATTAGGGTTCATCATAGACTGGATGGTACATTAGGATACATTGTGGACTGTATGATAAATGTGGGTTTATGTTAGAACATCAATCTTTACACTAGAGCTGTCATCATCTATTTTTTGTATGTTAGGACATTTATGTATGGTGCAGGAAGCAGGTAACCGAAAGGTCACCGGTTCGAATCCCCGAGGAAGCAAGGTGGAAAAGTTCCAGCCCTGGCTGGGCCACTCAAGGACATTCAGAGACTTGTCCCGAAGCCACTCGTGCATTGTCTTGGCTGTGTGTTTAGGGTCGTTGTCCTATTGGAACGTGAACCTTCGCCCCAGTCTGAGGTCCTCTTTTCATTTTTCCCTCGATCCTGTCTAGTCTCCCAGTCCCTGCTGCTGAAAAACATCCCCACAGCATGATGATGCTGCCACCACCATGCTTCACCGAAGGGATGGTGCCAGGTTTCCGCCAGATATGACGCTTGTGATATGACACATTCAGGCCAAAGTGTTCAATCTTGGTTTCATCAGACCAGAGAATCTTGTTTCTCATCGTCTGATAGTCCTTTAGGTGCCTTTTGGCAAACTCCAAGTGGGCTGTCATGTGCCTTTTACTGAGGAGTGGCTTCCGTCTGGTCACTCTACCATAAAGGCCTGTTTGGTGGAGTGCTGCAGAGATGATTGTCCTTCTGGAAGGTTCTCCCATCTCCACAGAGGAGCTCTAGAGCTCTGTCAGAGTGACCATCGGGTTCTTGGTCACCTCCCTGACCAAGGCCCTTCACCCCCGATTGCTCAGTTTGGCCGGGCGGCCAGCTCTAGGATGAGTCTTGGTGGTTCCAAACATCTTCCATTTAAGAATGATGGAGGCCACTGTGTTCTTGGGGACCTTCAATGCTGCAGAAATGTTTTGGTACCCTTCCCCAGATCTGTGCCTCGACACAATCCTGTCTCGGAGCTCTACAGACAATTCCTTCGACTTCATGGCTTGGTTTTTGCTCTGACATGCACCGTCATCTGTGGGACCTTACATAGACAGGTGTGTGCCTTTCCAAATCATGTCCAATCAATTGAATTTACCACAGTTGGACTCCAATCAAGTTGTAGAAACATCTCAAAGCTGATCAATGGAAACAGGATGCACCTGAGCTCAATTTTGAGGCATTGCTTTGTCATTATGGGATATTGTGTGTAGATTGCTGCAGATGTATTTTTGCTTTTTTTGCCATTCTTATAGTTAAAGCTGTAATGTAACAAAATGTGGAAAAAGTCAAGGGTTCTGAATACTTTCCGAAGGCACTGTACTAGAGGTCGACGGATTAATCGGAATGGCCGATTAATTAGGGCCGATTTCAAGTTTTCATAACAATCGGAAATCTGTATTTTTGGGCGCCGGTGTGCCGATTTTTTATTTTTTTTTACATTTAGATTTATTCTTTTATACCTTTTTTATTTAACTAGGCAAGTCAGTTAACCTCTCTAGGGTAGGTGAGACGCTAACGTCCCACCAGGCCAACGTCCGTTGAAACTGCAGAGAGCTAACATTCTAAATACACCATTTGTTATAGTAAACATTCTTGTAAATACATGAATCTTACATCATTTAAAAGTTGAACGTCTTATTAATCCAGCCGCTGTCAGATTTCAAAAAGCCCTTACTGCGAAAGCAAACATGCTATTCTCTGGGGACGGCGCCACGCACACACAAGTATTACTAGCATTTACCAACCAAGCATTAGCGTCATGAAAGTCAGAAATAACAATGAAATAATAACAAATAAAATAAATTGCTTACCATTTGAAGATGCCAAGTGTCCTAACTACACAGTGAATGTTCGTTTTGTTTGATAACATTTATTTTTATAGCCTAGCACGAAACATTTATAAACAGCTTGCGTCGTGATTTCCGTCTCATTCATCTTTGGATGATGCGTTCGTGGTAATTACACACACTAAACAAACGTTTATCCAGTCATGGTTGCAATCCTCTGGTTGTTACTAACACAACCATACTTGATGGTTCTTTTCCCGGGGCATATTGACCGAAACAAAACGATTTGAAGACACCAATCAATGACATCATTGCGCACCAATGGTAGGACCGGTCTATTGTTGATTGACTGTATTTTGGCCCAATGACCACTGATCATCTTGAAATATAGCTTGGAAGATTGCCAATGAGCTGAGGTAAACGGCAATATGTAATGGTTATATGTTTGAAGACCAGCCTTTGTCGTAAACTCTGGCGTAAAATAGGTTAATTCGCCATTGAAAATCCTACTTGATACGCATAGCAGTACATATTCAATAGCATTTTCAACAAGTTTATATATTTAAAATATGGCGAATAAATCAGGAAAAGCTAAAACAAAGTCTAGGTATACAGATTTAACCCAAATTATAGAGGAAATGGATAGATACAGAGAGACCAAGTTGCTTCAGGAAGATGAATCTTTCAGCGAAGCTAGTTTTGACTCCCAGGTGGAAGACGTGTTTCTTTATGGCGAGGATGCCATGCTGGATTGGTAAGTTCTAATGTCATTGTTTGAAATGTAATAATATCAAATATGATTCTATTGAGATTTTTAAAAAGATTTTCTTATTTTATTTGCAATATATAAAAATATAATCTGTAATGAAATGTGTAAAGTACACATTGGCTATACTCTGTGTGTGTGTGTGTGTGTGATATATATTTTTAACATTTATTTTACATAAACATGGAATGGAACAGCCCTTCACCACTTCACCATTGATTATATTCCATGTACTTGTTGATACAGGGCTCATGTATTATATTAAGTTAAAATAAGTGTTCATTCAGTATTGTTGTAATTGTCATTACAAATAAATAAAACAAAAACCAGCCGATTTAATCGGTATTGGCTTTTCTGGACCTCCAATAATCTGTATCGGTATCGGCATTGAAAAATCATAATCGGTCGACCTCTACACTGTACTGTATATTACATTAACATTTTAGAACGTCACTGTCCTCATTCTCTCGTCTATTTGTTGCTTATTTACAAGGTTATTTCCCCCCCTCAAACCACACCAGTAACTGAATTAGTTCTACTGAAATGTATGGCATTCAATCTCACTCCCTGAAAGAAATATGCCCCTTAAGTGAACAAGGAAATGACAAAAATAGAAATGTCTTTTTTTTTCTTCTTTTGGAGTTCTTTCTTAGAAGTGTAGACATGCTTCCACTAATTTATCACCCTGAGCAGCAGCCTGGCCGTCTCTGCTCTGATACCCTGGTTTCACAAAGAGGCTTATTCACCAGCAGAGTGACACTGGCCCAGGCCAACACACAGACACATTCTCCTAGGATAGGAATCATCACTACTGGACCGGAGATCAGACAGCCTGGTTCTGCTCATTAGACAGCCTGGTTCTTGCTCACCAGACAGCCTGGTTCTTGCTCATCAGACAGCCTGGTTCTCGCTCATCAGACAGCCTGGTTCTCGCTCATCAGACAGCCTGGTTCTCGCTCATCAGACAGCCTGGTTCTCGCTCATCAGACAGCCTGGTTCTCGCTCATCAGACAGCCTGGTTCTCGCTCATCAGACAGCCTGGTTCTCGCTCATCAGACAGCCTGGTTCTCGCTCATCAGACAGCCTGGTTCTCGCTCATCAGACAGCCTGGTTCTCGCTCATCAGACAGCCTGGTTCTCGCTCATCAGACAGCCTGGTTCTCGCTCATCAGACAGCCTGGTTCTCGCTCATCAGACAGCCTGGTTCTCGCTCATCAGACAGCCTGGTTCTCGCTCATCAGACAGCCTGGTTCTCGCTCATCAGACAGCCTGGTTCTCGCTCACCAGACAGCCTGGTTCTCGCTCACCAGACAGCCTGGTTCTCGCTCACCAGACAGCCTGGTTCTCGCTCACCAGACAGCCTGGTTCTCGCTCACCAGACAGCCTGGTTCTCGCTCACCAGACAGCCTGGTTCTCGCTCATCAGACAGCCTGGTTCTCGCTCATCAGACAGCCTGGTTCTTGCTCTTCAGAGACAGCCTGGTTCTTGCTCTTCAGAGACAGCCTGGTTCTGCTCATCAGACAGCCTGGTTCTTGCTCACCAGACAGCCTGGTTCTTGCTCACCAGACAGCCTGGTTCTTGCTCACCAGACAGCCTGGTTCTTGCTCACCAGACAGCCTGGTTCTTGCTCATCAGACAGCCTGGTTCTTGCTCATCAGACAGCCTGGTTCTTGCTCATCAGACAGCCTGGTTCTTGCTCATCAGACAGCCTGGTTCTTGCTCATCAGACAGCCTGGTTCTTGCTCATCAGACAGCCTGGTTCTTGCTCTTCGGAGACAGCCTGGTTCTTGCTCTTCGGAGACAGCCTGGTTCTTGCTCTTCGGAGACAGCCTGGTTCTTGCTCTTCGGAGACAGCCTGGTTCTTGCTCTTCGGAGACAGCCTGGTTCTTGCTCTTCAGAGACAGCCTGGTTCTTGCTCATCAGACAGCCTGGTTCTTGCTCATCAGACAGCCTGGTTCTTGCTCACCAGACAGCCTGGTTCTGCTCATCAGACAGACAGAGAGGATTGTCAATGACTGTCACAGGGTGACTCTAGACATGCCTGCTTGGAATGGAAAGGGAGTGCGGATGCTCTTCAGGCAGGCATAGGCCCTATTATTAGTCAGCTCTGAGCTGGGTTTTATTTATTTTTTGGATGAGAGCAGGATCTGGTGTCTAGAACTAATGGCTTCTCCTCCAAGGCTCTGTCTAAATTGCCTAAAAATGTGTCCTGTCCTCCTCTCCTCCCTGTCATTGTCTACAGTGTCTTCCTGTCCTCCCCTTCTCCTCATCATCTGCACTGATTGGTGGAGATTGGTGGAGGCTCGTCAGTTCTCTCAGATCAGAGTGATGGAGGAGAGGACAGGGGCCGTATGTATCAAGTGTCTCAGGGTAGGATTGTGATATAAAAGGCTAACCTGATCCTGGATCAACACTCCTTCTCTTAAAACATACTGCCCCCACTTTTTATGGCAATTAAGACATAGCCCTAAATCTAACCCGTCCTTCTCATGCTCTGACATAGCCCTAAATCTAACCCGTCCGTCTTCTCAGGCTCTGACATAGCCCTAAATCTAACCCGTCCGTCTTCTCAGGCTCTGACATAGCCCTAAATCTAACCCGTCCTTCTCCTCAGGCTCTGACATAGCCCTAAATCTAACCCGTCCTTCTCCTCAGGCTCTGACATAGCCCTAAATCTAACCCGTCCTTCTCCTCAGGCTCTGACATAGCCCTAAATCTAACCCGTCCGTCTTCTCAGGCTCTGACATAGCCCTATATCTAACCCGTCCGTCTTCTCAGGCTCTGACATAGCCCTAAATCTAACCTGTCCTTCTCCTCAGGCTCTGATGGGGGTTGTTTCCAATTCCCACCAAACAAGTCACTTCCCTTAGCTCACAAATAGCCAAATACTACACTGGTTGTTTTGAAAACATAAAATCCCATTGCTTATTTTTAGACGGGCATATTTCCTCCTCATTAAGCCTTGGGTTGCTTGTTTGTGGAATGCTGAGATCTAAGAGCAGTGTTCACACGCTAGCTAGTAATACGCAAGTAATTACCATGTTAAGCTCCAGGAATTCCAGAACAGACACTACAACTACAGTACTCAGCAAATATGCAAAGATTGTAAAAAATATTGTTGAGTGTGAAGAGCTGAAATGATCCTTTTTAAGGAACTTGGACTGTCTTACCGTTCAGTCTTCACCCTCTAATATGGTGTTCATTAGCAAATGTATTGGTTTTGTTAAACGTGTATTTACAGAATTACTCTTAGACCGGTTGACACTGTTTTTATTTTGCAGACTATCTTACTGTATTTACGATCTCACATGATCATGACTCCCGTGTGGTGTATCTAAAAGCATGTTTGTGCTGTGTTAGTGCCTGAAGTGTGTGCTGAGGAGTCCGGCTTTGATCAGGTTGATCAGACATTCCAAACATTCCGATTCAAAACAGAATGAATGATCAGTGCTCGCGTCATCACGTTAGATCAATGAAATGCAGAAACGCAAAGTGGGATATTATCATCATGCGTATGGTATTGCCAATTTCATGGAGCTAAAGACTCTCAGGGCAATGAGGCAAGATCTCTCCCAATCCCAGCCAAAGCATTTCAGAGAAATAACTTTTTATTTTTCTATTTTTCCAGCGCTGTGGCGAAAGACAAAGACAAGAACAGCTTTAAGCTGCGTCCTGGAATGGACAAGAAGGTCTTCATCTACGTACAGCAGACGTCCAATAAGGAGCTGTCTATAGAGAGGTAACGTATACACACAACGCAGACATGACACAGTCCTGCCACCACGGAGACTTCTCAGTCTGGACGTCTCCCTGGTATTCATAACAGGCCGTAATTCAGTTCTAATTGATAAACAACCGCTGTTTAATGTCTGTCTGTTTCCGAGCTGAAGTGTCCCAGTTCAGCCATGAGAATTAGATGGATGTTTCTGTTCTGAGCCTGCTAATTCTCTATGGTTAATAATGTTGTTTTGAACCACCGTCATCTCATTTCCATGGCTCTTTGTTATTTTACACTTCCTATACTGGGCCGGAATTGGAGAGCTCTTTTATCCTCCGTTTTATGAAGGATATATAGCTAGCTAGCCTGATACTATGTGAGAGATGAATCAGCTGAGACTTTCCACCTGCTTCCACTCTTATGAGGTGTGTGTGTGTGTGTGTGTGTGTGTGTGATCTGTGCTTCCGCTCTGTGCGTGTGCTCTTGTGTGTGTTCTGTGTGTGTGTGTGTGTGTGTGTTCTGTGTGTGTGTTCCAGGTGCTTCGGCCTACTGCTGAGCCCAGGGAAGAACGTGAAGAACAGTGACATGCACCTGCTAGACCTGGAGTCGATGGGGAAGTCATCCGATGGAAAGTCCTACATCATCACAGGGAGCTGGAATCCCAACACGCCTCAGTTCCAGGCTGTCAACGAGGAGACAGCCAAAGGTACAGCAGGCCATCATGCAGGGGTGTCCCTAGCTTGTTATGTAGAGCCAATTTAACATTGGTATTTGTCCTGTCTGTATATGTCCACCATTCTAAGTATAATGACCCCAGATAGTTCATAGCCAACCGTGACCGTGGCCAGCTCTCTAGCTGATGTCATCTCGCTACATAGCTACAACCACAGCTACTGTACTGGTCATAGAGGATATTTGTGTTCCAGATAAGTTCATTTACAGGTCCACAACCTTAAGGTTTACATTGATGAGTGTTGGGTTCAAGTACCTTTCTTACATTTGTTGTTTTATTTATTTATTTTTTTATTCCAAAAGGTTTTTGTTGTACTTTTACCCCTTTTACTCCCCAATTTCGTGGTTTCCAATTGGTAGTTAGTCTTGTCTCATCGCTGCAACTCCCGTACGGACTCTGGAGAGGGGAAGGTCGAGAGCCGTGTGTCCCCCGAAACACAACCCAGCCAAGCCGCACTGCTTCGTGACACAACGCCTGCTTAACCCGGAAGCCAGCAGCACCAGTGTGTCGGAGGAAACACTGTACATCTGGCGACCGTGTCAGCGTCCAATGTGCCCGGCCTGCCACAGGAGTCGCTAGAGTGCGATGGTACAAGCACATCCCTGCCAGCCAAACCCTCCCCTAACCCGGACGACACTGGGCCAATTGTGCGCCGCCCCACGGATCTCCCGGTCGTGGCCGGCTGCGACAGAGCCTGGACTCGAACTAGGATCTCTAGTGGCACAGCTAGCACTGTAATGCAGTGCCATAGACCACTGCACCACACAGGAGACCTTGCCTGACCACAGATATAAGGGTTTCTTTAAGGGTTATATTAATGGCGATTATGGGTTATGTCAAACAGATACGTTTATCTACATGACGACGGCGGTGGACCTGGTGATCACTGAGGTGGAGGAGCCGGTTCGTTTCCTGCTGGAGACCAGGGTCAGAGTCTGCTCCCCCAACGAGAGGCTCTTCTGGCCATTCAGCAAACGCAGCTACACAGAGACTTTCTACCTGAAACTCAGACAGGTGAGAGGTTCTACCTGAAACTCAGACAGGTGAGACAGAGCTTCTAGCTAAAACTCAGACAGGTGAGACAGAGCTTCTAGCTAAAATTCATACAGGTGAGAGATTCTAGCTGAAACTCAGACCAGTGAGAGGTTCTAGCTGAAACTCAGACCAGTGAGAGGTTCTAGCTGAAACTCAGACCAGTGAGAGGTGAGAGCTGAAACTCAGACCAGTGAGAGGTGAGATCTGAAACTCAGACCAGTGAGAGCTGAAACTCAGACCAGTGAGAGGTGAGAGCTGAAACTCAGACCGGTGAGAGCTGAAACTCAGACCAGTGAGAGCTGAAACTCAGACCAGTGAGAGGTGAGAGCTGAAACTCAGACCAGTGAGAGGTGAGAGCTGAAACTCAGACCAGTGAGAGGTGAGAGCTGAAACTCAGACCAGTGAGAGGTGAGAGCTGAAACTCAGACCAGTGAGAGGTGAGAGCTGAAACTCAGACCAGTGAGAGGTGGGATCTGAAACTCAGACCAGTGAGAGGTGAGAGCTGAAACTCAGACCAGTGAGAGGTGAGAGCTGAAACTCAGACCAGTGAGAGCTGAAACTCAGACCAGTGAGAGGTGAGAGCTGAAACTCAGACCAGTGAGAGGTGAGAGCTGAAACCCAGACCAGTGAGAGGTTCTAGCTGAAACTCAGACCAGTGAGAGGTTCTAGCTGAAACTCAGACCGGTGAGAGGTGAGAGCTGAAACTCAGACCGGTGAGAGGTGAGAGCTGAAACTCAGACCAGTGAGAGGTTCTAGCTGAAACTCAGACCAGTGAGAGGTGAGAGCTGAAACTCAGACCAGTGAGAGCTGAAACTCAGACCAGTGAGAGCTGAAACTCAGACCAGTGAGAGCTGAAACTCAGACCAGTGAGAGCTGAAACTCAGACCAGTGAGAGGTGAGAGCTGAAACTCAGACCAGTGAGAGGTGAGAGCTGAAACTCAGACCAGTGAGAGGTGAGAGCTGAAACTCAGACCAGTGAGAGGTGAGAGCTGAAACTCAGACCAGTGAGAGGTGAGAGCTGAAACTCAGACCAGTGAGAGCTGAAACTCAGACCAGTGAGAGGTGAGAGCTGAAACTCAGACCAGTGAGAGGTGAGAGCTGAAACTCAGACCAGTGAGAGCTGAAACTCAGACCAGTGAGAGGTGAGAGCTGAAACTCAGACCAGTGAGAGGTGAGAGCTGAAACTCAGACCAGTGAGAGGTGAGAGCTGAAACTCAGACCGGTTTTAAACACTTAATATCTGACATCATCCTCTATTTATATTTATTGTACCTCACTGAAACCACTACTCCTTTTTCCTGGCTTTTATTGTTGTGCTATTAATAATATATATTTTTATGACACTTAAAAATTAGTGGCCGGTTTCCAATGGATAATCCACATTGAACATACCTTTTGGTGTGCATTTATGTCAACCCAACATGAATTGTGAGAAGGCTCTTTTATATTTTCTTTGACAATGTAACTGCTAGTTAAAGTGGTCCCCTATTGTCTTGAGCTTGTATGTGACTCCATTTCCCTCCCCCTTCCCAGAGAGGGACAACAACACCATCCAATGCTTTTAGATCCATGACAGGAAGGGTGTATGTGACTCTTTACCCATGAAACCGGTTACCTATTGTCTCGACCCTGTACATGACTTTCCCACCTACCCAGATGGAACGTAAGAGGAACAAGGACACCCTGTACGAGGTGCTGAGCCTGGAGAGCGAGTTGGAGAGGGAGAGGAAGAAGACGACAGCCAGCCCCAACATCCTGCAGTCTGCCTCCCAAGGATCCATGGTGCCATCGCCCCCTGAGGATGATGAGGAGGAAGGTGACTGACTGACTGACATGTAAAAAACATGTATCTTTTCACAGAAAGTCCCATCGAGGCCAGAAGACCTAGTTCCCATTACATTGATATTTTAGTCATTTACCAGACGAGTGGCGCAGTGGTCTAAGGCACTGCATCTCATCACTACAGTCCCTGGTTCGAATCCAGGCTGTATCACATCCGGCCGTGATTGGGAGTCCCATAGGGCGGTGTACAATTGGCCCAGCGTCATCCAGGTTTGGCCTGGGTAGGGCGTCATTGTAAATATGAATTTGTTCTTAACTGACTTGCCTAGTTAAATAAAGGTTACAAAGTAGTTAAAGCTATCACACTAATTGCAAGTAAACCCTCCCATTGCTCTATGGTGCCATTACCCCGTGACGATGACAAGGAGGAAGGTGATCGTCTGAGCAACCCTCCCCACCTGCCCTTCTATGCTGTCTTTATAATCCAACCCAACATTTATATTTTATTCATTTAGCATATGGTGTAATCCAGAGCAAATAACAATTTAAAAGTAGCTAGAAAAAGAAAAAAACACAATTATTGCAAGTGAAACTTTCTTGAGAGTAGCCCCTTTCTGCTGAAGCAGTGCTAGGGGGAGTAAATGATAACCCTTCCTGCACTCCTGTCTCTGTATCTCTATCCCAATTCAATCCCTAGCCTCTTCCCCCAGCCTATGTCATAGGCACTTGTTGAGTTCTGAGAAGATTAGACAGGCAGAAAATCGACACAGCTGAACTTTAAAACAAAATACAGATTTCTATTTTCCATTTCAAAAAGTTTTGCTATGATGTGCGCTACTGAACATGACCTTGTTTTTTTTATTTTTATTTTTTTATTTATTTATTTCACCTTTATTTAACCAGGTAGGCTAGTTGAGAACACCTTTATTTAACCAGGTAAGCTAGTTGAGAACACCTTTATTTAACCAGGTAGGCTAGTTCAGAACACCTTTATTTAACCAGGTAGGCTAGTTGAGAACACCTTTATTTAACCAGGTAGGCTAGTTCAGAACACCTTTATTTAACCAGGTAGGCTAGTTGAGAACACCTTTATTTAACCAGGTAGGCTAGTTGAGAACACCTTTATTTAACCAGGTAGGCTAGTTCAGAACACCTTTATTTAACCAGGTAGGCTAGTTGAGAACACCTTTATTTAACCAGGTAGGCTAGTTCAGAACACCTTTATTTAACCAGGTAGGCTAGTTGAGAACACCTTTATTTAACCAGGTAGGCTAGTTCAGAACACCTTTATTTAACCAGGTAGGCTAGTTGAGAACACCTTTATTTAACCAGGTAGGCTAGTTCAGAACACCTTTATTTAACCAGGTAGGCTAGTTGAGAACACCTTTATTTAACCAGGTAGGCTAGTTCAGAACACCTTTATTTAACCAGGTAGGCTAGTTGAGAACACCTTTATTTAACCAGGTAGGCTAGTTCAGAACACCTTTATTTAACCAGGTAGGCTAGTTGAGAACACCTTTATTTAACCAGGTAGGCTAGTTCAGAACACCTTTATTTAACCAGGTAGGCTAGTTGAGAACACCTTTATTTAACCAGGTAGGCTAGTTGAGAACACCTTTATTTAACCAGGGAGGCTAGTTGAGAACACCTTTATTTAACCAGGTAGGCTAGTTGAGAACACCTTTATTTAACCAGGTAGGCTAGTTGAGAACACCTTTATTTAACCAGGTAGGCTAGTTGAGAACACCTTTATTTAACCAGGTAGGCTAGTTGAGAACACCTTTATTTAACCAGGTAGGCTAGTTGAGAACAAGTTCTCATTTGCAACTGCGACCTGGCCAAGATAAAGCATAGCAGTGTGAGCAGACAACAAAGAGTTACACATGGAGTAAACAATTAACAAGTCAATAACACAGTAGAAAACAAAGGGGGGGTCTATATACAATGTGTGCAAAAGGCATGAGGAGGTACGCAAATAATTACAATTTTGCAGATTAACACTGGAGTGATAAATGATCAGATGGTCATGTACAGGTAGAGATATTGGTGTGCAGAAGAGCAGAAAAGTAAATAAATAAAAACAGTATGGGGATGAGGTAGGTGAAAAGGGTGGGCTATTTACCAATAGACTATGTACAGCTGCAGCGATCGGTTAGCTGCTCAGATAGCTGATGTTTGAAGTTGGTGAGGGAGATAAAAGTCTCCAACTTCAGCGATTTTTGCAATTCGTTCCAGTCACAGGCAGCAGAGTACTGGAACGAAAGGCGGCCAAATGAGGTGTTGGCTTTAGGGATGATCAGTGAGATACACCTGCTGGAGCGCGTGCTACGGATGGGTGTTGCCATCGTGACCAGTGAGCTGAGATAAGGCGGAGCTTTACCTAGCATAGACTTGTAGATGACCTGGAGCCAGTGGGTCTGGCGACGAATATGTAGCGAGGGCCAGCCGACTAGAGCATACAAGTCGCAGTGGTGGGTGGTATAAGGTGCTTTAGTGACAAAACGGATGGCACTGTGATAGACTGCATCCAGTTTGCTGAGTAGAGTGTTGGAAGCCATTTTGTAGATGACATCGCCGAAGTCGAGGATCGGTAGGATAGTCAGTTTTACTAGGGTAAGCTTGGCGGCGTGAGTGAAGGAGGCTTTGTTGCGGAATAGAAAGCCGACTCTTGATTTGATTTTCGATTGGAGATGTTTGATATGAGTCTGGAAGGAGAGTTTGCAGTCTAGCCAGACACCTAGGTACTTATAGACGTCCACATATTCTAGGTCGGAACCATCCAGGGTGGTGATGCTAGTCGGGCATGCAGGTGCAGGCAGCAACCGGTTGAAAAGCATGCATTTGGTTTTACTAGCGTTTAAGAGCAGTTGGAGGCCACGGAAGGAGTGTTGTATGGCATTGAAGCTTGTTTGGAGGTTAGATAGCACAGTGTCCAAAGACGGGCCGAAAGTATATAGAATGGTGTCGTCTGTTGATTTGGGATTGGGTGGTAGTCTCTCCCTGTCTGTTTGGGGATTGGGTGGTAGTCTCTCCCTGTCTGTTTGGGGATTGGCTGGTAGTCTCTCCCTGTCTGTTTGGGGATTGGCTGGTAGTCTCTCCCTGTCTGTTTGGGGATTGGCTGGTAGTCTCTCCCTGTCTGTTTGGGGATTGGCTGGTAGTCTCTCCCTGTCTGTTTGGGGATTGGCTGGTAGTCTCTCCCTGTCTGTTTGGGGATTGGCTGGTAGTCTCTCCCTGTCTGTTTGGGGATTGGCTGGTAGTCTCTCCCTGTCTGTTTGGGGATTGGCTGGTAGTCTCTCCCTGTCTGTTTGGGGATTGGCTGGTAGTCTCTCCCTGTCTGTTTGGGGATTGGCTGGTAGTCTCTCCCTGTCTGTTTGGGGATTGGCTGGTAGTCTCTCCCTGTCTGTTTGGGGATTGGCTGGTAGTCTCTCCCTGTCTGTTTGGGGATTGGCTGGTAGTCTCTCCCTGTCTGTTTGGGGATTGGCTGGTAGTCTCTCCCTGTCTGTTTGGGGATTGGCTGGTAGTCTCTCCCTGTCTGTTTGGGGATTGGCTGGTAGTCTCTCCCTGTCTGTTTGGGGATTGGCTGGTAGTCTCTCCCTGTCTGTTTGGGGATTGGCTGGTAGTCTCTCCCTGTCTGTTTGGGGATTGGGTGCAGAGTATGTGAGCGGAGAGTGCCCAATTTGACTGGAGTGAGGGGCGAGATTGCTAAAGGCTGGAGCTTCGGCCGTCTCGCCCCCTCCAGTTACGCTCCAGTAGTGCTCACTTCACAAGCTCAGGGCATGCCCGGCCCAGCATGCATTTGTAGTCTACTTGTGTGCTACTATAGCCCCTTACTTTAGCTACTGTCATGGAGTTCACTACATATTTCCATAAAGAAACTGATAAACACACAGGTGCTAAATCAAAGTGACTTACAAAGATGAGGACCAATAGCAAGAGAGGGAGTGTGGTAATGTAGTGTCCACAACTGAAGAGTCATTGTGGAATCTTAAAAGACACATATCCCGAAAGCATGATGGTGTACTTACTACGTGCATATGCTAAAAGAAAGGAACGAGGTGGGTAGCTAACTAAGTGTCACATTGTAGCAAAATATTTATAAACTAAAAACCAGATCTCTTAAAAGTTTTGTTCATTTTTGTAATATTATCTATACAAAAGGCCATAATTGATTTTGGCCCAGTAGGCCCGGCATATTCCCACTTTCAAGGAGCTTTCCGTTTTGATGTGGTTGTTTTGCCTAAAAACCTTTAGGCCTACCTATAGATGTATTTTTAAACAACTCTGCATCTCTGCCCAGCCTGGCAAGTGTGGCTCTGCAAGTGTGGAGAGTGTATTCTCTAATGCTGGTCTGCTCTCCAGGCACCATCGCAGGAGCCTGAAGCCACAGACTCTGGACAAACTTGTTTCTAAAAAAGAATGCAAAGGCACTCAGTGTCTGTCCCCAAATAGACACTGAGCCTAATCAGGCATTTCTCATTTAATTTGTACTTAATTATAAGTAAGTCACAGGCTATATGTGCAATTGATTGACTGATGATTTAATACAACTAAATGTTGTTTAATTGCTGAGTGCTCTATGTCCCTACCAGCCTTGTGTCTCACTCACGAATGCTTCACAATGTATTTCTTTGTAGGCTATAGCCTTGAAATAATTGAAATAATATAGCCTAAATTATTAATTGTAGTTCCTTCTTAGGCTCTCTGTCTGGCTCCTAACCTATTTAGAGTGTTTACATGCTGTTTAATATGACATGTAGCCTATTTGAAAGTATGTGCATTTCTTACATTCCCCTTTTCATGTATATTAAAATACTTTTCTTTCAAATCATACTGTTTGGTTTCAATAGTTCTAAACCAAATGGTAGGTCCAGGTAGTCAGAACAATAGATGGGTGTTGGTTAAATTGTGATATTAACAAATCGAGCGAATTCAGGGTGGCTGTTTTTCTTCTTGGAAGCGTAGAGCGGTTTTTAGCAGGAAGCACCAGTGACTCGGACAATAAAGAAGTGGTCAGATGACGCAGATGCTCAGCTTCAGGACTGTTTTGCTAGCACAGACTGGAATATGTTCCGGGATTCCTCCAATGGTATTGAGGAGTACATCACATCGGTCACTGGGTTCATCAATAAGTGCATCGATGACATCGTCCCCACAGTGACTGTATGTACATACCCCAACCAGAAGCCATGGGTTACAGGCAACATCCGCACTGAGCTAAAGGGTAGAGCTGCCACCTTCAAGGAGCAGGACTCTAACCCGAACGCTTTTAAGAAATCCCGCTAAGCCTTCAGACGAACCATCAAACAGACAAAGCACAAATAAAGGACTAAGATTGAATCGTACTACACAAGCTCCGACGCATGTCGGATGTGGAAGGGCCTGCAAACTATTACAGAGTACAAAGGGAAGCACAGCCGCGAGCTGCCCAGTGACACAAGCCTACCAGACGAGCTAAATCACTTCTATGCTCGCTTCAAGGCAAGCAACACTGAGGCATGCATGAGAGCATCATCTGTTCCGAACGACTGTGTGATAACGCTCTCCGTAGCCGACGTGAGTAAGACCTTTAAACAGGTCAATATTCCGAAGGCCACTGGGCCAGACGGATTACCAGGACGTGTGCTCCGGGCAGGTGCTGACCAACTGGCAGGTGTCTTCACTGACATTTTCAATCTCTCCCTGATTGAGTCTGTAATACCAACATGTTTCAAGCAGACCACCATAGTCCCTGTGCCCAAGAACACTAGGTAACCTGCCTAAATGACTACAGACCCATAGCACTCACATCCGTAGCCATGAAGTATGTTGAAAGACTGGTCATGTCTCACATTAACACCATTATCCCTGAAACCCTAGACCCACTCCAATTGGCATACAGCTTAAACAGATCCACATATGATGCAATCTCTATTGCACTCCACATTGCCCTTTCCCACCTGGACAAAAGGAACACCTACGTGAGAATGCTACTAATTGACTACAGTTCAGCATTCAACACCATAGTGCCCTCAAAGCTGATCACTAAGCTAAGGATGCTGAGACCAAATACCTCCCTCTGCAACTAGATCCTGGACTTTCTCACGGGCCGCCCCGAGGTGGTAAGGGTAGGTAGCAACACTGAGGGGCTCAACACTGGAGCCCCTCAGGGGTGTGTACTTCGTCCCCTCCTGTACTCCCTGTTCACCCATGACTGCATGGGCAGGCACGACTCCAACACCATCATTAAGTTTGCAGACGATACAACAGTGGTAGGCCTGATCACTGACAATGATGAGACAGCCTATAGGAAGGAGGTCAGAGACCTGGCCGGGTGGTGCCAGAATAACAACCTATCCCTCAACATAATCAAGACAAAGGAGATGATTGTGGACTATAGGAAAAGGGGGACCGAGTGCGCTCCCATTCTCATTGACGGGGCTGTAGTGGAGCAGGTTGAGAGCTTCAAGTTCCTTGGTGTCCACATCGCCAACAAACTAGACTATGCATTGTACCCCGCCAACCCCTCTTTTACGCTGCTGCTACTCTCCGTTTATCATCTATGCATAGTCACTTTAACTAATCCTACATGTACTTATTACCTCAAATATCCCGACTAACCGGTGCATCCGCACATTGACTCTGTACCGGTATCACCTGTATATAGCCTCACTACTGTTATTTTTTACTGTTTAAAAAAAATCTTTACTTATCTATTGTTCACCTAATACCTATTTTCATACTTAAAAATTGTAATGTTGGTTAAGGGGCTTGTAAGCATTTCACTGTAAGGTACCTGTTGTATTCGGCGCACGTGACAAATAATCTTTGATTTAATGTGAAGCGCAGAGATCGGGATTTCTGACCGCTCAAGTCTGCTTGCATACTCTGATTGGGTGGTAGTCTCTCCCTGTCTGTCTGGGGATTGGCTGGTAGTCTCTCCCTGTCTGTCTGGGGATTGGCTGGTCGTCTCTCCCTGTCTGTCTGGGGATTAGCTGGTAGTCTCTCTCTGTCTGTTGTGCCTTATTCTACTCCCTGTACAGTTTGCACTTTGCTAGCCTTGTATGACAGCTGTGTACAGCTGCAGCGATCGGTAAGCTGCTCTGACAGCCGATGCTAGTGAGGGAGATATAAGTCTCCAACTTCAGTGATTTTTGCAATTCGTTCCAGTCATTGGCAGCAGAGAACTGGAAGGAAAGGCATCCAAAGCAGGTGTTGGCTTTGGGGGTGACCAGTGAGATATACCTGCTGGAGCGCGTGCTACGGGTGGGTGTTGCTATGGTGACCAGGGAGCTGAGATAAGGCAGAGCTTTACCTAGCAAAGACTTACAGATGACCTGGAGCCAGTGGGTTTGGTGACGAATATGTAGCGAGGACCAGCCAATGAGCGCATACAGGTCGCAGTGGTGGGTGGTATATGGGGCTTTGGTGACAAAACGGATGGCACTGTGATAGACTGCATCCAATTTGCTGAGTAGAGTTTTGGAGACTATTTTGTAAATGGCATCACCGAAGTCAAGGATCGGTAGGAGAGTCAGTTTTACAAGGGTATGTTTGGCAACATGAGTGAAGGAGGCTTTGTTGCGAAATAGGAAGCCGATTCTAGATTTGATTTTGGATTGGAGATGCTTAATGAGTCTGGAAGGAGAGTTTACAGCCTGGCCAGACACCTAGGTATTTATGGTTGTCCACATATTCTAAGTCCGTCCAGAGTAGTGATGCTAGTTGGGCGGACGGGTGCGGGCAGCGTTGAAGAGCATGCATTTAGTTTTACTAGCGTTTAAGAGCATTTGGAGGTCACGGAAGGAGTGTTGTGTGGCATCGAAGCTCGTTTGGAGGTTTGTTAAGACCGTGTCCAAAGAAGGGCCAGATGTATACAGAATGGTGTCGTCTATGTAGAGATGAAGCATGGAATCACTCACAGGAAGAGCGACATTGATATATGCAGAGAAAAGAGTCAGCCCTAGAATTGAGCCCTGTGGCACTATTCTCTCTCTGCATGACTGTTTGTGTGTTTATCTGTCTAGTAAGTCACTATACATACAGCATGTTTTTTTTACTCTAATCCACACTCAGCTGTGTTGATATGTCAACCCTTTGTCTCTGCCTGCGTCCCAAATGGCACCCTATTCCCTACATAGTGCACTACGTTTGACTATTGGTTGATGGTAGTAGGGTACCACTTGGGACTCTCTCAGTTTTCATTTCTGGAGCAGAGCATAAAGATACATTTATTTCGCAAGATGGACAATAAAGTTGTATTAAATTATATTTTGTCAGACAATGACGAGCCGTTGCTGAGTGGCTCAGGAGACGTGTCAAAAGAGTGTGCTGAGAAGATCCTGGAGACCTGGGGAGATCTGCTGTCCAAATGGTGAGTGACTGACATCTCTGTGGATGTCATACCTTGTCTTCATGTAAATCATAGCACCACCCACTGGGCACCAACTGGTTGAATCAATGTTTCCATTTCATTTCAACATAAAGAATTAAATGTGATGTCTGTCGAGTCAATGTAAAAAACCTGATTGGATTTGCAAAAACGTCATCAATGTAAAGGAATTTCCGGGATTGTTTGTCTTTTCACCCAACTTTTAACCGAAATCTAATGACGTGGTTGAATTTTTTAAATTTCACGTTCAATTCAGGTAAGTTGACAACTCAATCAAATGTCAATCCAAACCTGATGTTGACCTAACGTCTGTGCCTAGTGGGCAGTGTATTTAGCATGTCTCATCTGCATTTTGCTCCACATTCAAAGTGGTGTTAAAGAAAAAATGTACCGTAAACTAACAAAGAAGGAGATGATTTGAACTTTATTTCATTGACCTTGTGAGAATAATAACCAACATGACCACCAGGCAGCAGCCTCTTTCCCAGTGAATACATCTGGACTGAGAAAGTAGCTACCAGAGCTGGTGTGTAGTTAGTCTGCCTTACCGTCATGGTGTGTAGTTAGTCTGCCTTACTGTCATTGTGTGTAGTTAGCCTGCCTTACCGTCATGGTGTGTAGTTAGCCAGCCTTACCGTCATGGTGTGTAGTTAGCCAGCCTTACCGTCATGGTGTGTAGTTAGCCTTACCGTCATGGTGTGTAGTTAGCCTTACCGTCATGGTGTGTAGTTAGCCTTACCGTCATGGTGTGTAATTAGTCAGCCTTACCGTCATGGTGTGTAGTTAGCCAGCCTTACCGTCATGGTGTGTAGTTAGCCAGCCTTACCGTCACGGTGTGTAGTTAGCCTTACCGTCACGGTGTGTAGTTAGCCTTACCGTCACGGTGTGTAGTTAGCCTTACCGTCATGGTGTGTAGTTAGCCTTACCGTCATGGTAAGATGGCACTGTAATGGATGGCCTCAGTTTTGCGAACATACTATTTAGTGATTATTTTGGCATTTATCTTGTGTTTTTATTTTTATGTCTCTTTGTTTTTGTTCTACCTAATGTTATTTTTAATACTACATTGATATGGATTAATACATTGATATTGATTACTGGATTGTTGGGTTCAGAGCTTGCAGGAAAGGCATTTCACTGTACCTGTGCACGTGACATTAAAACTTGCAACGGTGCCGGTGGGTCTGTAGAGTGGCGTTCCCTGCCTGGCTGTCCAGGCTGTCACGAGAAGGATTGATTTGGTGGTCTTTTTAATGTTCCTGTCAATCGGTCAGCAGAGGCATGGCATGGTTCCCTATTCAACCAAGATGACGTAGCATTTCAGACGTCTTTGTCTTCATCTTGTCGTGTCCCGTATCCTTTGTATTTATTTAGTATATATTTTTTAAATATTTTAACCTGTTTCAACATGCTCTCCTGCAACCCGCCTCACCCAATGTAGTATGGATCTGCTATTTTCTATACTTTAGAACCAGAACCCCCAACAGAAGCTAGCCAGCTAACTAGCTAATAGTCAGTTAGCCACGGCTAGCGGTCATCAGCTAACCTTAGCCCGGTCAACTCCTGCCAGTCTGCACAGCGCGTTTCAACCCAGAGTTTACAGGACTGCTCTTTCTCCATCTCCAGTTCCCTACCGTAAGCTCTGAACCTTTTCACCTGGATCATTGTAGCTAGCTAGCTGCTATCCGAGTAGCTACCCCCCGTGGCTAACGTCTCTGTCCCAAAGCAAGCACCAGTGAGCCTGGAACTAGCCTCGTGCTAGGCCCAGCCCCCGGCTAGCTTAAGAGGTTCATCAGCCACTCCTTGGGCTGCAATACATATTAAGCTAATTTTGCCAATTGACCCCTTATACTGCCGACATGGAGCCCCGCCGATTCCACCACGACTGGTCTACCGACGTAATCCGCCCGAGGGGTGTCAACAGGCTACTCCGTCGCGACGTCCCCTGAAGGCCCATCCACTAGCCTGCTAGCCACGGTCCGCTAGCTGTCTAGAACATATCGGACTGCTAGCGGAAGAGGACCATCAGCCAATTTATTGGGCTACAATACCTATTTTGCCAATTTGCCTGGACCGTTTTACTGCCTACACGGAGCCCTGCCAATCCAACATGACTGGTCTGCCGATGTAACCGTCCGACGGCGCTACAACAAACTTTCTTCCATCGCGCCGTCCCCCCTAAGGCCCTTCTGCTAGCCCCGGCCCGCTAGCTGTCTGAATCGCCATGTCTCCAGCTCGCCTAGCCTCCCACTGGTCCCTATGATCACTCTGCTACGCATGCCTCTCCCTACTGTCAATGTGTCTTGTCCATTGCTGTTTTGGTTAGTGATTATTGTCTTATTTCACTGTAGAGCCTCCAGCCCTGCTCAATATGACTTAGCTAGCCCTTTTTGTTTCACCTCCCTCACATGCGGTGACCTCACCTGGTCTAAATGATGTCTCCAGAGACAAAACCGCTCTCATCATCATGCAATGCCTAGGTTTACCTCCACTGTATTCACATCCTACCATACCCTTGTCTTTACATTATGCCTTGAATATATTCTTCCGCGCCCAGAAACATGTTCCTTTTACTCTCTGTTCCAAACGCACTAGACGACCAGTCCTTATAGCCTTTAGCCATACCCTTATCCTACTCCTCTTCTGTTCCTCTGGTGATGTAGAGGTTAATGCAGGCCCTGCAGTGCCTAGCTCCACTCCCATTCCCCAAGTGCTCTCATTTGTTGATTTCTGTAACCGTAAAAGCCTTGGTTTCATGCATGTTAACATTAGAAGCCTCCTCCCTAAGTTTGCTTTACTCACTGCTTTAGCACACTCTGCTAACCCGGATGTCCTAGCCGTGTCTGAATCCTGGCTTAGGAAGGCCACCAAAAATCCTGAAATGTCCATCCCTAACTATAACATTTTCCGACGAGATAGAACTGCCAAAGGAGGCGGAGTTGCAATCTACTTCAGAGACAGCCTGCAGAGTTCTGTCATTCTATCCAGGTCTGTACCCAAACAATTCGAGCTTGTACTTCTAAAAATCCACCTTTCCAGAAACAAGTCTCTCACTGTTGCCGCTTGTTATAGACCACCCCCAGCCCCCATGCCCCCAGCCATGCCCTGGACACCATATGTGAATTGATTGCCCCACATCTATCTTCAGAGCTCGTTACTGTTAGGTCACCTAAACTGGGACATACTTAACACCCCCGCCGTCCTACAATCTAAGCTAGATACCCTCAATCTCACACAAATTATAACCCCAAATCTCTAAACATGGGCACCCTCCTAGATATCATCCTGACCAACCTGCCCTCTAAATACACCTCTGCTCTCTTCAGCCAGGATCTCAAATCAAATCAAATTTTATTTGTCACATACACATGGTTAGCATATGTTAATGCGAGTAGCGAAATGCTTGTGCTTCTAGTTCCTACAATGCAGTAATAACCAACGAGTAATATAACCCAACAATTCCACAACTACTACCTTATACACATAAGTGTAAAGGGATAAATAATATGTACATAAAGATATATGAATGAGTGATGGTACAGAATGGCATAGGCAAGATACAGTAGATGGTATAGAGTACAGTATATACATATGAGATGACTAATGTAGGGTATATAAACATAAAGTGGCATCTAAGTGATCATTGCCTGCGTCCGTAATGGGTCTACGGTCAAATGACCACCCCTCATCACTGTCAAACGCTCCCTAAAACACTTCAGCGAACAGGCCTTGCTAATCAACCTGGCCCGGGTATCCTGGAAGGATATTGACCTCACTCCGTCAGCAGAGGATGCCTGGTTATTCTTTAAAAGTTCCTTCCTCACCATTTTTTAAATAAGCATGCCCCATTCAAAAAATGTAGAACCAGGAACAGATATAGCCCTTGGTTCACTCCAGACCTGACTGCCCTTGACCAGCACAAAACATCCTGTGGCGTACTGCATTAGCATCGAACAGCCCCCGCGATATACAACTTTTCAGGGAAGTTAGGAACCAATATACACAGGCAGTTAGGAAAGCTAAAGCTAGCTTTTTCAAACAGAAATGTGCATCCTGTAGTACTAACTCAAAAAAGTTCTGGAACACTGTAAAGTCCATGGAGAAAAAGAGCACCTCCTCCCAGCTGCCCACTACACTGAGGCTAGGAAACACTGTCACCACCGATAAATCCACTATAATTGAGAATTTCAATAAGCATTTTTCTACAGCTGGCCATGCTTTCCACCTGGCTACCCCTACCCCGGTCAACAGCCCTGCACCCCCCACAGCAACTTGCCCAAACCTCCCCCATTTCGCCTTCACCCAAATCCAGATAACTGATGTCCTGAAAGAGCTGCAAAATCTGGACCCCTACAAATCAGCTGGGCTTGACAACCTGGACCCTCTCTTTCTAAAATTATCCGCCGTATTTGTTGCAACCCCTATTACTAACCTGTTCAGCCTCCCTTTCGTGTTGTCTGAGATCCCCATAGATTGGAAAGCTGCCGCGGTCATCCCCCTCTTCAAAGGGGGAGACACTCTAGACCCAAACTGCTACAGACCTATATCTATTCTACCCTGCCTTTCTAAAGTCTTTGAATGCCAAGTTAACAAACATATTACCGACCATTTCGAATCCCACCGTACCTTCTCCGCTATGCAATCTGGTTTCCAAGCTGGTCATGGGTGCACCTCAGCCACGCTCAAGGTCCTAAACGATATCATAACCGCCATCTATAAAAGACAATACTTTGCAGCCGTCTTCATCGACCTGGCCAAGGCTTTCGACTCTGTCAATTACCACACTCTTATCGGCAGACTCAACAGCCGTGGTTTCTCAAACGACTGCCACGCCGGGTTCACCAATTACTTCTCAGACAGAGTTCAGTGTGGAAGTCTCTATTGGGGGTGCCACAGGGTTCAATTCTCGGGCCAACTCTTTTCTCTGTATACATCAATGCTCTCGCAAATCTTGCTGCTGTTGATTCTCTGATCCACCTCTACGCAGACGACACCATTCTGTATACTTCTGGCCCTTCTTTGGACACTATGTTAACTAACCTCCAGACGAGCTTGCCTAACAACTCTCCTTCCGTGGCCTCCAACTGCTCTTATATGCAAGTAAAACTAAATGCATGCTCTTCAACTGATCGCTACCCGCACCTGCCCACCCATCCAGCATCATTACTCTGGACGGTTCTGACTTGTGGACAATTTCAAATACCTAGGTGTCTGGTTAGACTGTAAACTCTCCTTCCAGAATCACATTAAGCATCTCCAATCCAAAATCAAATCTAGAATCGGATTCCTATTTCGCAACAAAGCCTCCTTCACTCATGTTGCCAAGCATATCCTCTTAAAACTGACTCTCCTGCCGATCCTTGACTTCGGCGATGTCATTTACAAAATAGCCTCCAACACTCTACTCAGCAAGTTGGATGCAGTCTATCACAGTGCCATCCGTTTTGTCACCAATGCCCCATATTCTACCCACCATTGCGACCTGTATGTTCTCTTTGGTTGGCCCTCACTTCATATTCGTCACCAAACCCACTGGCTCCAGGTCATCTGTAAATCTTTGCTTGGTAAAGCTCCGTCTTATCTCAGCTCACTGGTCAACATAGCAACACCCACCCGTAGCACACGCTCCAGCAGGTATATTTCACTGGTCACCCCCAAAGCGTATTCCTCAATTGGCCGCCTTTCCTTCCAGTTCTCTGCTGCCAATGACTGGAACGAATTGAAAAAAAATCACTGAAGCTGGAGACTCATATCTCCCTCACTAACTTTAAGCATCAGCTGTCAGACCAGCTCACAAATCACTGCATCTGTACATAGCCCATCTGTAAATAGCCCATCCAACTACCACATCCCCATATTGTTATTTGCTCCTTTGCACCCCAGTATCTCTACTTGCACATTCATCTTCTGCACATCTATCACTCCAGTGTTTAATTGCTAAATTGTAATTAATTCACCACTACGGCCTATGTATTGCCTTACTTCCCTAATCTTACCTCATTTGTACACACTGTATAAAGATTCCCCCCCCCCTATTGTCTTATGTACGTTTGTTTACTCCATGTGTCTTATGTACGTTTGTTTACTCCATGTGTAACTATGTGTTGTTGTTTGCTTTATCTTGGCCAGGTCACAGTTGTAAATGGGAACTTGTTCTCAACTGGCCTACCTGGTTAAATAAAGGTGAAATATCTATATTTTTAAATAGATAGTGGGAGGCATGTCAGAGAGAGATGAAGGAACGTACTGCTCAGCAGCACAGTGTTAGCGTGGCCCTCTAGCAGAGTTATGACCTAAATCACACAACAGGAGTCTTTCAATAATGTACCATGTACCAGATTCTTCTTCATGCTGGTTCTTTGACTGAAAATTTTAGTGGGAAATAATTTTAAAGTGGTGTTTCTCTGGGCCTGTAAAAAAGAAATGTTTTGGATAAAGTAATGGAATTATTTAAATAATTTCTGTTAATGTAATATATTTAGGCACAGTTTTATGTAATCAATCAAATAAAAATCAACGTATCAGCCAGAATCGGAATAATACTTTAGCGCATCTGTGTTTGTGCGTCTCTCCTTGGGCCATTGCTCAAGGAGAGAGACCGTTCATTCACTGCAGCAGCAGGTTGGTCTAGCCTATAAAATATGTAGAGAACAGATTAACAGGTAGCCAATTCAAAAAATATATCGTACCCGCTAGTTAACTGTTTTATCTATCATTAGCATGCTTTCATGTTTTCGTTATGTTCCCAAAAACGTTCCACCGACACTTGCGAATAAGGCCATACAAAGTTGATTACTTTTTTGAACGATTCGTATTATTCATTTAAACTATTATTTTTGCCAAAACTATAACGATTCACTTTCTTTCAGCCCAGACTTCAGAGAGGGAGGGGATGGGATGGGAGGGGATGGGATGGGATGGGATGGGAGGGGATGGGATGGGAGGGGATGGGATGGGATGGGATGGGATGGGAGGGGATGGGATGGGATGGGATGGGAGGGGATGGGATGGGATGGGATGGGAGGGGATGGGATGGGAGGGGAGGGGATGGGAGGGGAGGGGATGGGAGGGGAGGGAAGAGGGAGGGGATGGGAGGGGAGGGAAGAGGGAGGGGAGGGAAGAGGGAGGGAGCACATACAGCCACTAGGTGCATAAAAGGTGCTTTTTTTTGCCTCCCAAATACTTTAACACTGTTTTTAGGCTTTGCTATTAATGTGTCTCTTGAGAATGGCTATGCTGACTGAAATAAAACAACTATGTTTAGGAAATTTGCTTTCCTTCTAACTTGCAAAGAATGGTAAATAAATTGCGTAATTCAAATGGGACTGTGATGTGACTCGATGCAGGGCTCTCGTTGTCAGTGGGAGCCATTTTGTATTGCCAACCCGCTGAGCACCAGGGCTGGTTTCACTTACATCACACTGAAAGTACGCCCTTTCTTGTTTCAACTGTTTTATCTGAGCAGAAAAGAAATGCCACGTTGCATTGCGTAACCAACCAAGTAACTCGGGATAAATAAATACATGAAAAGTGGGGGAAAAGTTAACGATTCATCTGGAATGTTCTTAGCTCTCCCAGGGGCATGTGGTGTGGTGTGGTGTGGAACCTGATCATATGTGCTTCTTGGCATTGTGACTAGTACCTTCCTCCCCCGCCAGCTGCCCAGGGTTCTGGGAAGAACTGAGGGGAGACTCTCTCTCTGTGTCTGTTCTGATCAGAGATAACCCTTTCTCTCTTCTTCTCTCTCTTGCTCTCTCTCCTTCTCTCTCTCTTGCTCGCTCTCCTCTCTCTCTCTCTCTTCTACCCCTTCTCTCTCGCTCCTCCCTTGATCTCCAGGCCCCACATCACACCTGTTTATATAAGACTCCATCCTCCTGTTCCTCTCCTCTGCCCCTTTAGATATGCCAACTACATTCTCATGATCCCCTTCCTCCTGATCAGCCCAGCTGGATTTAGTACATAACCGAGACATAGACATTCACTGAGAATCTGGGTCTGTATGTACGGCGTAGTCTGTCGTATGAGACTAATGGGATATACTGTAGATATATCGTCTGTCGTATGAGACTAATGGGATATACTGTAGATATATCGTCTGTCATATGAGACTAATGGGCTATACTGTAGATATATTATCTGTCGTATGAGACTAATGGGATATACTGCAGATATATCGTCTGTCGTATGAGACTAATTGGCTATACTGCAGATATATCGTCTGTCAAATGAGACTAATTGGATATACTGTAGATATATTGTCTGTCATATGAGACGAATGGGCTATACTGTAGATATATCACCTGAGCTTTGCAGTGCGACAGCATATAGTGCCTCCTGGAAGGCCGCCGTTGTTTTCCCATGACAGCCCTTAATCTAGTCAGTGGTCCCTCCTCCCAGTGTAAATCAGAGCTGATAAGAGAATTAATGGCCTGCTGACCTGGAATGGTGATATATGACTTGTTTCTGACATGGCTGGATATCTTTCACCTCCATTGATTACATTAAATCAGATTAAATCATACCATCATTATTCAGTTAGCATCAGGGATGTAGTGTTTGGTATACGCAGTGCTGTTTACACTCCTTGTCATCTATGTACGCCACCAATTAAGTTGGATTTGATAACATTAGTGTTTACATAATGGTTGCTTACATCATGGCTTCCCTCCCTCTGTCCCCAGGCATCTGAACCTGTCTGTGCGTCCCAAGCAGCTCCCGGCTTTGGTGCGTAGCGGGGTCCCAGAGGCCCTCAGAGGAGAGGTGTGGCAGCTCCTGGCTGGTTGCCATAACAACGACCACCAAGTGGAGGAGTACCGCACCCTCATCACTAAGGTAGGCCTGACCCTTGAACCTTCATGGAAATAAATGTATTTCCTGTTACCAAGTCATTTATGTTTTCAATGCCTTTAGTTTTCCATGTGGACCAATTTATCTGTCAATTCTGAAAAGTTATCCAAGGATTGATGCGTCTCCACTTGGCACTCCGTATTAAGGAGATAGATTGGGGGTAAGGCCCTGCGATAGACTAGCGTCCTGTCCAGGGTGTGTACAACAAGCAGCCTCATGCTACAGAAACAGGAGATGGGGCTCCTGCCCTATGAGCAGTTCTGACTCGTACAAGCTAATGCTCGTACCAGGTTACTTACTATCCAGATTGTGGAGAGTGAATTATTTCAGCTTTTATTTATTTCATCACATTCCCAGTGGGTCAGAAGTTTACATACACTCAATTAGTATTTGGTAGCATTGCCTTTAAATTGATTAACTTGGGTCAATTGTTTCAGGTAGCCTTCCACAAGCTTCCCACAATAAGTTGGGTGAATTTTGGCCCATTCCTCCTGACAGAGCTGGTGTAACTGAGTCAGGTTTGTAGGCCTCCTTGCTCGCACAAGCTTTTACAGTTCTGCCCACACATTTTCTATAGGATTGAGGTCAGGGCTTTGTGATAGCCACTCCAATACCTTGACTTTGTTGTCCTTAAGCCATTTTGCCACAACTTTGGAAGTATGCTTGAGGTCATTGTCCATTTGGAAGACCCTGTTTGCGACCTAACTTTCTCACTCATGTCTTGAGATGTTGCTTCAACATATCCACATCATTTTCTTTTCTCATGATGCCATCTATTTTGTGAAGTGCACCAGTCCCTCCTGCAGCAAAGCACCCTCACAACATGATGCTGCCACCCCCGTGCTTCACAGTTGGGATGGTGTTCTTCGGCTTGCAAGCCTCCCCCTTTTTCCTCCAAACATAACGATGGTCATTATGGCCAAATAGTTATATTTTTGTTTCATCAGACCAGAGGATATTTCTCCAAAAAGAAGGATCTTTGTCCCCATGTGCAGTTGCAAACTGTAGTCTGGCTTTTATGGCGGTTTTGGAGCAGTGGCTTCTTCCTTGCTGAGAGGCCATTCAGGTTATGTCGATATAGGACTCGTTTTACTGTAGATATAGATACTTTTGTACCCGTTTCCTCCAGCATCTTCACAAGGTCCTTTGCTGTTGTTCTGGGATTGATTTGCATTTTTTTCATCTCCAGGAGACAGAATGCGTCTCCTTCCTGAGCGGTATGACGAATGCGTGGTCCCATGGTGTTTATACTTGCGTACTATTGTTTGTACAGATGAACGTGGTACCTTCAGGCGTTTGGAAATTGCTCCCAAAGATGAAACACACTTGTGGAGGTCTACAACATTTTTTTCTCAGGTCTTGGCTGATTTCTTTTGATTTTCCCATGATGTCAAGCAAAGAGGCACTGAGTTTGAAGGTAGGCCTTGCAATTCATCTACAGGTTCACCTCCAATTGACTCAAATTATGTCAATTAGCCTATCAGAAGCTTCTGAAGCCATGACATCATTTTCTGGAATTTTCCAAGCTGCTTAATTAAAGGCACAGTCAACTTACTATATGTAAACTTCTGACCCACTGGAATTGTGGGTCTGACCCACTGGAATTGTGCATAAGTTTTCAGACCCTTTACTCTGTACTTTGTTGAAGCACCTTTGGCAGCAATTACAGCCTCAAGTTTTCTTGGGTATGATGCTACAAACTTGGCACACCTGTATTTGGGGAGTTTCTCCCATTCTTCTCTGCAGTTCTTCTCAAGCTCTTTCTGTTTGGATGGGGAGCATTGCTGCACAGCTATTTTCAGGCTACAGATGCAAGTGCTACGGCGCGATAGTCATTTAAGCAGTTTACCTTGGTGTTATTGGGTAGGGGGGCTATGGTTGTCTGGTATTTCAATTGGTATTACAGACCAGGTCAGGGATATGTTGAAAATGTTAGTGAAGAACTTGAAGCTCTCGACCCCGCTCCACTACAGCCCCACCTTTAGTTCACGATCAGCTCCTTTGTCTTGTTGAGGTTAAGTGACAGGTTGTTGTCCTGTCACCACACTGACAGGTCTCTTGACCTCCTCCCTATAGGCTTCCTCATTATCGTCAGCGCATATTCTGAGTACACATCCTGGTATTCCATCTGGCCTCACGGCTTTGCGAATGTTAACCTGTTTTAAGGGTCTTCATCAGCTACGGAGAGCGAGATCACACAGTTGTCCGGAACAGCTGGTTCTCTCATGCATGGTTCAGTGTTGTTTGCCTTGAAGCGAGCATAGATGGCATTTAGCTTGTCTGGTAGGTTTGCATCGCTGGGTAGCTCGCGGCTGGGTTTACCTTTGTAATCTGTGATAGTTTGCAAGCCCTGTCACATCTGTTCCAGTTTCGTTGGATGCCACAGTGGGATTTCTTATAAGCATCTGGATTAGTGTCTCGCTCCTTGAAAGCGTTATCTCTAGCATTTAGTTCATTGTGGATGTTGTCTGTAGTCCATGGCTTCTGGTTGGGGTATGTACGGTCACTGTAGGAACGACGTCATAGATGCACTTGTAAATGAAGCCGGTGACTTGTATGCATTTCTGTGTGTGGAGTAAAAGTGATCTAGAGTTTTGTTGCCTCCTAGTTGCACAGGTGACATGCTGGTAAAAATGAGGTAAAACGGATTTGAATTTCCTTGCATTAAAATCACCGGCCATGAGAAACGCTGCCTCTGTATCTGCATTTTCTTGTTTGCTTATGGCTCAATACATATTTTATTTGTATTTAATTTAACCTTCATTTAACTAGGCAAGTCAGTTAACAAATTCTTATTTACCTTGACAGCCTACCTCCCCCTCGTTGAGTGTGGTCATCGGTTTAGGGTGGTAAATAGACAGCTACAAAAAATATAGATGAAAACTCGGTAACTTGGTAAATGGTAATGTACTCGAATAAGAAAGTGAGTTGTATTAAAACAATAGGTCAATGTTTTGACCTCTCTAATCGAACTAAATTTTATTATTATATTTAGTGGAAATAATAAACAGATTTTGTTTGACAAGATTGTAGGACCAGCTCTTAATCATCTAAGTCATGTGACTCTATCACTAGCTTGATAGCTTAATATTCATCTATGTAATATTGGCGGAATGTAGATTTTGAACAGTGATAATGTTGTTGCTGATGCTTGATTGGTTGTCATTGCTCCCTTCCTGTCACCTGTGTGTTGTTCCACTTGGTTGTTCAGCAATGCACTCGTTTGCGATGGGGTCTTGGCCGAGTTACTGTAAAGTCCTTTTGTGACTGCTGATGTAAAAAATTTTTTTTTTGCCACACATCAATTTGATTGAATGATTGATTGATTGATTGATTGTATGCCAGTTAGCCATAGAGATGATCTGCCATTTTGTGGCCTTGCATTGCACACACAGGCAGATGAAGGAATCTGAGGTAAAAACCTCTCTCTTAAGTCATCAAAGTGGAAGATGAAGGTTCATTTACGTACAATATCTCTCTCTGTGACAATCTCAAGATCTTAACAGCCATTTAAAGTCATTATGTCCTTCTTTCCCCCTAATTCGTCAATGTCCTATTTCTTCTTAATATCATTTCTATGTTATGTGACTGCTGGTCTGCCCCTCGTTAGGAGTTTTCACTAAGGTGGTGCTTGGCTGCGGTGTGCTGCAAGTTCTTTACTCACACTGTGGTAGGAGGTTGTGAGCTAAGTACCAGAGTCTTGTGTGTGTCTCGTAGAAGTGATGGATGGTAATGCTAAAACGTTTGTCAACTCTCCTCACATTTGACATTCTGTCCTCCTATATCAAAGTGTCAACGTTTTCTTTCCACTGAGAGGATGACTGAACATTCAAGTTTAAAGTTGACCTTGACCAATGACTATGGCTCTTCTAAGGACATGACAGCATTATACACAAACATTAAGTAGGAGACTGAACCTCTGTTATCACCATAGCAGACACCTCAGAATATAACATAACAGCTAGACAACTAATGCCGGGTGGACACAACATCCTAACATCGCTGAGCCTCTCACATTAAATGACCATCTTTCCTGTAGTTGTTTTGTCTTGCCAACGTAGTGGTGCCACACTAAACGATTTTCACTTTGTCGTGAGGATTCTCCATACCACGCTGTCACGCGAAAACAATGATGTGATTAGATTTTACATAGCTAGAAAGAGCTGTGGCTCAAAGCAGGCTCATAGACGTGTTCAATCAGAAATTCAGGCATGCCATACAGAGTTGAAATATCTAGCCACATTTTGAATGGAATAACATTGCTTGCGAACTTCAGGCAAGTACAAACGCATACTAGTAGTAGTAGGCTCCTGTTCCAGAGTCTACACATCCTGGGTGATGCCAAACAACGGCATCATCTCCTGCTCCAGGGTCTACACATCCTGGGTGATGCCAAACAACGGCATTGTCTCCTGCTCCAGGGTCTACACATCCTGGGTGATGCCAAACAACGGCATCATATCCTGCTCCAGGGTCTACACATCCTGGGTGATGCCAAATAACAGCATTGTCTCCTGCTCCAAGGTCTACACATCCTGGGTGATGCCAAACAACGGCATCGTCTCCTGCTCCAGAGTCTACACATCCTGGGTGATGCCAAACAACGGCATCGTCTCCTGCTCCAGAGTCTACACATCCTGGGTGATGCCAAACAACGGCATCATCTCCTGCTCCAGAGTCTACACATCCTGGGTGATGCCAAACAACGGCATTGTCTCCTGCTCCAGAGTCTACACATCCTGGGTGATGCCAAACAACGGCATCATCTCAATGGCTTCTTCTCTGGCGAGCTCTCATTGGCTATTGCAGATCACCGTTTTCAAAATGTGTCTTTGCACATCTCACACTACAAGAGCATAGCGAATGTTGTGCCGATAAAATCAAACATGTTTGAAAAGACAGGATCGGTAGCCCTCAGCTTGAGCCTCTAACCATCTCACATTAAATGAGCGCTGGTTACTGTTGCGCACCCCGAGTAAGCAACAACATAGGGATTTTGTCTCTGATCTTAAAAAAAAAACTGGTCTGGGACAGTTAAATCGGAGCCAAAATAGTGTAGTGTACATCCAGCTTAAGTCTACAGTACAACAATGATGTGCTAAG